>NC_069505.1:356527290-356767175 GCF_027579735.1 Bombina bombina | reverse complement strand
ATTTGACAGGCCACAATAGGATTACAGTACTTAAGATAACAAGTTTACAAGTTCATCTTATCAATTAGCAGTCTGGCTCCAGAGGTGATTAGACAATGGGATTGGTTATCCCTAAACTTAGAGCTGAGGCCAGCAAAAATGTGTATTTAGGCAATAGTTTCTAAAAGCTGAAAAAAAAGAGTTAACTCTTTATGAAATGATACTTGTTACGGTTTTCTTGGAGCCCTTCTTAGGCGCTGGCTTGCTGGTTCAGGCATTGCTGCTGGGAAATAAGCTCTTCACAACAAAATAACTAATGCTTCTGTAACAGTGCTCCCTTTCTGTGGAACACTCTGGCAGACACGGTCTGACCCCTTTTCGGGGCAGACTAAGGCTGTCCAGACCGCTGGTTATGCGGGGCTGAGGTCTGTTTGTCTGGACAACCCGTCGGCGTTGCCATTCTGTTTCCCAGGTCTGTAAGTAATGGTGAAATTGAAGGGTTGCAACGATAAGCTCCAACGTAATAGCCTGCCGTTATCTCCAGAGACCCGGTTCAGCCACACCAACGGGTTATGGTCGGTGACCAGAGTGAACTCCTGACCATATAAATAGGGAGTCAATTTCTTTAATGCCCACACCAAAGCCAAACACTCCTTTTCGACCGCTGCATAGCTGACTTCGCGGGGCAGGAGCTTCCGGCTGATGTAGGCAACTGGATGCTCCCCTCCATCTTCGCCTACTTGGCTAAGGACAGCTCCCAGCCCGAACATGGAAGCGTCTGTATGGACGATAAAACGTTTGTTAAGGGCTGGGGCCGCCAAGACAGGAGCGTTAATTAGAGCATTTTTGAGAGCCTGGAAAGCCGTTTCACAGTGGGGAGACCACAGGACCTGTCGAGGTAAGTTCTTCTTGGTCAAGTCAGTCAGGGGTTTGGCAAGTGTGCTGTAGTCTGGTACGAACCGTCTATAGTACCCTGCCGTGCCCAGGAAGGCTAGGACCTGAGTCTTAGTGATGGGGGTGGGCCAATTGGCGACAGCTTCTATTTTGGCCGGCTCTGGTCGCTGCTTTCCACACCCCACCCGGTGACCCAGGTACTGTACCTCGGCCATCCCAAAGTGGCATTTTTCTGGCTTCAGAGTCAGGCCAGCAGCCCGGATCTGATCCAGAACCATTCCCACATGAGCTAAGTGGTCCTCCCAGGACTCACTGTGGATCGCTATGTCGTCCAGGTAGGCGCAAGCAAAACTCTGGAAGCCATCCAGGAGCCTATCCACCAAGCGCTGGAATGTAGCTGGGGCATTCTTCATCCCAAACGGCATTACCCTAAACTGATATAAGCCGAATGGGGTGACGAATGCCGACTTGGGGATAGCCTCCGGGGCCAGGGGAATCTGCCAGTAACCTTTGCAGAGGTCAATAGTGGTCAGGTAATTTCCCCTGGCTATACGATCGAGTAGCTCGTCTACCCTGGGCATAGGGTAAGCGTCCGTCACAGTATTTTCATTGAGCCTCCGATAGTCTACACAGAACCGGGTGGTCCCATCTTTCTTGGGCACCAAGACAACTGGGGAGGCCCATGGACTATCGGAGGGCTCAATTACCCTGAGCTGGAGCATCTCATCGATCTCCTTCTTCATTCCTGTCCTAACTGCTTCGGGGATTCGGTACGGAGCCTGGCGCAAGGGAGCTTGTCCCGGAGTATCTACCTGGTGGGTGGTTAAAGTAGTGTACCCTGGCTTCGGGGAGAAGGTGAGGTGTTTGGACTGGAGGAGTTGGTTGAGCTGCTCCCTTTCAGTGGGGCTAAGTCGGTCCCCTATCTGAACCTGCGCCACTATACCTGTGGGGAGACTCTTTTCTAATAGGTCTGGAATGGGTAAACTGTCGGGGTCTTCCTGAGGGGAACAACATACGGCCGTCACGTTCTCTGGTCGCTCAAAATATTCCTTGAGCATGTTTACATGGAATGTCTTTCTAAGATTGTTGTCATGGCAGCTAGCTATCACATAAGTGGTGTCTCCCCTTTTCTCTACGATCTGGTAGGGACCCTGCCAGGACGCCTGCAATTTGTCTGTCTTCACCGGCTTAAGTACTAACACCTTTTGTCCTATGGTGAAGATTCTCTTTCGGGCCCCCCGATCGTACCATACTTTCTGTCTTCTCTGGGCCAACTGGAGATTAGCCCGCACGGATTTGGCTAATTGCTCCATTCGGTCCCTGAGTTCCAGCACGTATGGCACAATGGGGACACCGTCAGCCTCCATCTCTCCCTCCCAGTGCTCCCGGATCAGGTTTAGGGGTCCCCGTACCTTTCTTCCGTAGAGCAACTCGAAGGGAGAGAACCCTGTCGTTTCCTGGGGCACCTCCCGATAAGCAAATAGGAGGTGCGGCAGGAAGCGTTCCCAGTCTCGGTATTCCTGAGTGAACGTCTTGAGCATTTGCTTGAGGGTCCCATTGAACCTCTCACACAGCCCGTTCGTCTGGGGGTGGTATGGGGAGCTCAGGAGGGACTTAATTTTGCAAACCTGCCAGAGTTGTTGGGTTAATTCAGCCGTAAATTGGGTGCCTCGGTCGGATAGGATTTCTTTTGGAAATCCTACCCGGGAGAACACCTGTACTAGTGCATTCGCTACCGTATCCGCTTGTATGTTGGATAGGGCGACAGCCTCTGGGTACCTGGTAGCGTAGTCCACTACGGTAAGAATGTAGCGCTTACCGGAGGGACTAGGGGTAGCCAGTGGTCCCACTAGGTCAATAGCAACCCGGCTGAAGGGTTCCTCTACAATGGGCATATTTACTAGCTGGGCTTTAGGGTGATCGCCTCGCCTTCCTACTCGTTGACACACATCGCAGGTGTTACAGTAAGTTCTAACGTCAGCGTGCACCCCTGGCCAAAAGAACGTGTGAGTAATGCGGTGTAGGGTACGGGTAACGGCTAGGTGGCCTGCTAAGGGGATGTCGTGGCCTATTTTGAGGATTTCTTGACGGTATTTGTGGGGCACTACCAGCTGTCGCCTACGCTGTCCCCTTTTCTCTGTCCAGCGGTATAGTTTCCCTTTTTCCCATAAGAATGTTTCGTTATCTGCCCCGCCCCCTCCGGTCTCTGCTCGTTCCCGGTACTTTTGTAAGGTCGGGTCAGTCTTAGACTCTGCCTCGAAAGCATCTGGGGTGTCCCAGGGTATGGGGCCTAACCTGTCAGGCAAGGTCGGGGTAGGTCTTACCTGTGTCTCCCGCACTGGTGAGAGCTCTCGCTCCGTCCGGGCTTGGGCCCGTGTAGTCACTGGGTCCGCCTCGTTGTTGCATACTGGAGCATAGGCAGAAGTCATGGGGCCCAAATCGTTGCCCAGTAGTACTTCGGCAGGTAAATTATCCATTAGGCCCACGTTCACAGCCCCCTTTCCCGCTCCCCAATCAAGATGCACTTTAGCTGTTGGAATTTTGTACACATCCCCCCCCGCCACTCTAACGGCCACAGTCTGTCCGGATCGCTTGTGCTCTGGCACCAAATGACTCTGTACCAGCGTGATAGTAGCCCCTGTGTCTCGCAATCCCTCGGTAGATCGCCCCTCGAGCCATACCCTCTGCCGATGGTGCTGGCGGTTATCTGAGGCAGCATATACAGGGTCTGCCTCGTGAAGCGGCCCCACATATCCCTCCATAGGGGCCTCTTGGTTAACACAGAGGGCCCGGGCCGGACGATAGGACCCAGAGGGGTAATTGTAATTCCTGGGTGTCTGGTGCGTATTAAGGGGGCAGCTAGCCATGAAATGCCCTGGTTGCTTGCATCGGTGGCAAGTCGGTCTGTGACGCTCAGAGCTGTTATTGGGTGGTCCTGAGTGTCGGACGGGCCCTGTGGGCACCGGGGCTCGGAATTCAGCACGAGGGGGTGCACGGTAAACCTCTCTGGGTTCGACCCGTGCTGGAGCTCGGTAGTTCATGGGTTCGTGAAGACGGGAGTCATAATGTTCATCGGCCAATTTGGCTGCTTCTTCTAAGGTAGAAGGCCGCCTGTCTCGCAGCCATTCCTTCCCTTGCTGTTCCATGCCATTATAAAAATGTTCTAAGAGAAACAATTGTAAAATTTCCTCCCCAGTCACCGCTTTACTTCCGCTCAGCCAGTGATTTGCCGCTCTCCGCATTCGGTGCGCCCATTCCATATGGGTATCGTTAGGCTTCTTTTCCGTGCCCCAAAACTGTCGGCGATACGTGTCCGGAGTTACAGCGTACCGTCGCAACAGTGTCTCCTTAACTAGCTCATACTGTGTCACTTCCTTAGCACCCAGAGTACGAAAGGCTTCCAGGGCTCGCCCGGATAGTTTCCCAGACAATATCGTGGGCCACTCTCTGTTGGGAATCTGGTGCAGGGCACATTGCCTTTCGAAGTCCGGCAAATATTCATCAATCCCTGTCTCGCTCTCTAGAAAGGGTCGAAATGCCGTATAGGGTATCTTGGGCCTCCCAGCATTTTCGACAGGGATGATTACCTGCGGGGCTACAGCATTGCGGTGTGCGTTCGCTAGGTTGAGTTTGTGGGCTCGAGTCTCTCGTATATCCTCGTCCGCCTCCGCCATCAACTGCTGTACCAATTCCATTGAGGGGTTCGGCCCGTATAATGAGAGCCTTTCCCGAACAATCCTGGTTTTTTCGTCACTAATCGTGGTCGGTGTTTCCGCCATTGTGAAGCTCTGATCCAGTTCGTTCAATTCTGCGATCAGCTCTCTCCTCGGCCGGTTGCTGGCGTACCCCCCTCTGCTTTCAAGTAAATCCTTTAGGGTTGTACGCTTCAATTTTTCGTAAGCGCTCTCCATCCGTTCTGTACCTCTCCTAGGAAATCCAGGAAAATCCCGCCGCTGCCGCCAAATGTTACGGTTACCCTTAGTCTCGCTGAGAGATGGACCGCTTAGTAGCCTGGATCCCTATTGCTAAAGAGGGGAGAAGCTGCTTTCCATAGTATTCTATATGAGTCTCGCAAATATAGAATAATCTCCCTTAGCTGTAGTACAGCTAGGATACCCTTCTGCCCACAAAAACGAGTCAATGCTGCGATTGAGGGTCAAACAAGAACTCAGCACTGGGATGCCCAGCCTGCTTTTTATTAAGGTTACATGCACACAGGGCACTCCCAGGGGGAGAGGGGGGGGAAGCACAAAATCCCCCATCACACATTTAGATAGAGAGCACTGTCCTTTGACAGGCCACAATAGGATTACAGTACTTAAGATAACAAGTTTACAAGTTCATCTTATCAATTAGCAGTCTGGCTCCAGAGGTGATTAGACAATGGGATTGGTTATCCCTAAACTTAGAGCTGAGGCCAGCAAAAATGTGTATTTAGGCAATAGTTTCTAAAAGCTGAAAAAAAAGAGTTAACTCTTTATGAAATGATACTTGTTACGGTTTTCTTGGAGCCCTTCTTAGGCGCTGGCTTGCTGGTTCAGGCATTGCTGCTGGGAAATAAGCTCTTCACAACAAAATAACTAATGCTTCTGTAACAGGGTGCCCTTGAGTTGCTGCACCTCACTATGAGCCAGCGTCAGCTTCTCCTCAAGTGTCGCTAAGTTTGTCTTTAAGGTTTCATGTCCCACTCTCAAGCTGGTGTTTTCTGCAGTCTGTCGGTGCAGCTTGTCTAGCAGAGATTCACGTTCTAAACGTGCTTTTTCCTCTGCGCTCCTCTTCTCCTTCATCAGCGCATTGTAACGGGACCTCCACATATCAATAGCGGATAGAGATTTACTGAGTTCAGCGTCCTGGGGCTTAGCAGCAGGTGGGTCAGTCTCTGCTGCACGGATCTGGGCACGGGTAGTCACAGAGTTAACATCAGCGGGACCCATAGGAGCGTAGGCAGAAACAAGGGGGTCCAAGTCATTTCCAAGAAGAACATCAGCAGGTAAGTCCTTCTTGACCCCCACATTCACAGGTCTAGCGCCCACTCCCCAATCCAAATGTACCCTGGCAACAGGTAGGCTGAACACATCGCCCCCTGCTACCCTCACAGCCACAGTTTCTCCAGTGTACTGTTTCTCAGACACCAAGTTCTTTTGAAGGAAGGTCATGGTAGCACCAGTATCCCGTAGACCACTGACCTTCTTCCCATTCACTTTAACCAGTTGCCGGTTATTCTGGTGGGCAGCTTGCACAAGGTCTGCCTCATGTAGGATGCTCCAGCATTCTTGCGCCTCTACGTAGCGGGCCGCAGGCTGAGGATTACGTGGGATTCCGCCAGCAGGTCTTCTCCAGGACTGCGCTTGGTTCGCTGCGTTTAGGGGACACTGTTACGGTTACCCTTAGTCTCGCTGAGAGATGGACCGCTTAGTAGCCTGGATCCCTATTGCTAAAGAGGGGAGAAGCTGCTTTCCATAGTATTCTATATGAGTCTCGCAAATATAGAATAATCTCCCTTAGCTGCAGTACAGCTAGGATACCCTTCTGCCCACAAAAACGAGTCAACGCTGCGATTGAGGGTCAAACAAGAACTCAGGACTGGGATGCCCAGCCTGCTTTTTATTAAGGTTACATGCACACAGGGCACTCCCAGGGGGAGAGGGGGGGAAGCACAAAATCCCCCATCACACATTTAGATAGAGAGCACTGTCCTTTGACAGGCCACAATAGGATTACAGTACTTAAGATAACAAGTTTACAAGTTCATCTTATCAATTAGCAGTCTGGCTCCAGAGGTGATTAGACAATAGTTTCTAAAAGCTGAAAAAAAAGAGTTAACTCTTTATGAAATGAAACTTGTTACGGTTTTCTTGGAGCCCTTCTTAGGCGCTGGCTTGCTGGTTCAGGCATTGCTGCTGGGAAATAAGCTCTTCACAACAAAATAACTAATGCTTCTGTAACAGACACTCTGGTCTTTTGTGCCGTAGTTGGTTACATCCAAAGCATCGAATCGGTTGTGAGTAGCCCCGCAAATTGAACAGGGCTCTCTGAGGGTAGTTCGTGGCCGGAGGCCGTGTGGTATAGCGGTGCGCCGGGGTTTGGTAACTGGCAGCTGCTGGGGTGACTGGGGGTCTGTACTCCACTCTAGCAGGGGGCTTAGTGGTAGCAGTGTCCAGTTTGCGGGCATCCGTATACTCATCTGCCAAGTGAGCCGCTTCCTGCAGGGTGGAGGGTTTACGGTCCCGAACCCACTCTCGAACTCCTGCGGGTAACTTGTCGAAGCAATGTTCCAACAGGAATAGCTGCAGCACCTCTTCCCCAGATATGGCTTGGCACCCCGCTATCCAGTGAGCTGCTGTGCGGTGCACCTTACATGCCCACTCAAGGTAGGAATCTCCAGCTAATTTAACAGTCTCTCTGAACCGCCTCCGGTATGCCTCCGGTGTAACCGCATACCTGGAGAGCAGAGCCTCTTTTACCGTATTATAATCCCTGACTTCCTCATCTGGAATGGCCCGAAAAGCCTCTCTGGCCCGGCCGGATAATTTTCCAGATAATATCGTGACCCAGTCCTCTGCGGGTACCTTGTGTAGTGCACATTGCCTCTCAAAATCCGCAAGGTACCCATCAATCTCTCCTTCTGTTTCCAGGAAGTTTTTAAAAGCTGCAAAATTTACTTTTCTCTTTTCCATCTTAGTCAGTATTGTAATAATCCCCCTCTTCCTGAGGTTACTGGCTTGTGTAGTTGCTCTTCTGGGCGATAAGGTTCATTCCGTCGCTTGCCACCAATTGTTACGGTACCAACAGGATACCAAGGGTTAATACCAGGGAACAACGTCCTGCATAGGGAATCAGCAATTCACAAACCAGCCAGTTTTCAGGTTTAAACAGAATATATTTATTAAAGGCTGAATGCCTAGTATTTATACAGGTTTTGACCCCAGATGGGGGGGTTGAATATAACCCTGGCTTCAGGTTACAGAGGGCATTGGTTAAACAGTAAAGCAAACATATGAACAATGCATCAAACCTCTAAGAATTGTCTATTCACAGGTAAAACAGATTAACATATTAAGTACTCAGACAATCTGATGTTGGGCAGTCTAGTTAACATAATCACACAAGGACACAATCAGTTTACCTAGACAGACTCCTGAGACACAATCAGATCTTAAACATACATAGAATACATCTTATTACAGAATATAGGAACAGTTCTTATTAGCTATAAAGTCTTTTATGCCCACTTGGCTTATAGAGTCACAATTGCTCCCACAAGGGGCACTCACACCCTGTACCCATCCTGTATTTATGGATACAGGGTGACATAGACATAAGACAGAGTTATGAAAGTACATGGGGTGTCCAGCATATAAAATTCCATATTTCCATGTCTCTGGGTATCCTTAAGCCCATGTACCTCCAGCCCAAAGAATGTTCCATAACAGGCCCTCCAATGTACAGTGGCGAGATTGGTTTTGTCACAGTCAGTGTAAAAAAAATCTATTAGCCCCCCAAAAAAATATTTTATATGCAGTTTATAGCAGAAGTGCACCCTATAAAATTGTAAATAACCTGCTCTTTTCTATTCTGTCTTAAGAGTGGTTTGTTCCTTTATTGTGTTACCTTCATATTCTTATATATATATATATATATATATATATATATATATATATATATATATATATATATATTTATAATATGTGTTTGTGTGTATATATATATATATATATATATATATATATATATTTATAATATGTGTGTGTGTATGTATATATATATATATATATATATATATAGTAGGTAAGAACCGGATCCAACGGACGGTCTCCGTTGTGTAGTGAGATCCAAGAACAGCCGGCACACACGAATTTCAATCAGCAATCCAATTTAATAAGCAGAAAAGAAACCAGACGTTTCGGCTATACCGCAAGCCTTTTTCAATGGTATTCAGACCGGATAACACAGAACACAAAACCCACACCTTAAATACCCACCCATTCCCATGTGAGCACCAATCAGCATGCAGGACTGGGCCGCTCCTTCCTGCACATAGTAAACCAACCTGAGCGTCATGCTACAGCTGATTCTAAGCCGACCCGTTGTGACATCATCACGCAAACAGCGCCGCATAGAAACATCAGAGCCCCCGGTATCCAGGGAAACGCTGTGTAAATACGCACCTCCAGTCTCCAAGGAAATGTGGGAGTGAGCGGATACAGCCACGCAGCCGATGGGCGTAATTTATATGTGATTAACATAAAAAGGCCATGAGTGAAAGCCCAAAGGACCACAACAGTGGTGTATATTTACAAAAACATGGTATCTAAATATTGTAAACAGGGAAGTTAGCTCAATATATATAAAATTAGTGGTTTTAAGAAACGCTACATCAGCCCAAGGGAAAACACATAACACAGCCCTCTATACCCAGATCGGTATCAAGGCATGTGGGTAGTAGCAGAAATAAACCAACCCAAAATTAGTCATACAATTGTATTAGCATCATACACTAAAGGAATAGGTAGAAACATCAAACAGGATGACTCCCTGGGTGTCTAGATTTATTTATAACAGCAGCCAAAGTCTATATTGGCATTAAGTCCCTGAGGTGCAACCGTATACAGGGTGAAAATCCACCGGGCTTCCATCTTCAACAGGGCTTGGCCCCTGTCACCACCCCACGATGGCGAGGAACATGGTCAATTAGCATTACTCGCAGAGAAGAGACATTATGACCTGCTTCCGCAAAGTGGCGTGCCACTTGCTGTTCCGACCATCCCTTGTCAATGGCCTGACGGATGGCTGTCTTATGGTTAGCCAGACGTTCCTTGAACGGCGTCACCGTTTTGCCAATGTAATATTTAGAACAAGGACAAATAATTGCATAAACCACAAACTCTGAGGAGCATGTGAGTCTGTGTTTGATCTTGTATCGCTTGTTGTTGTGGGGATGTTGAAAGGATGCTCCAGTTAGAAGATTATTACAGGTTACGCAATTGCCACATCTGTAGCATCCAGGTTTGCCTCTAGTCAACCACATCTGCTTCTGATAGCAGTGTGTTGGGTCACTTAGCACCAATAGATCCCTGAGATTACTCGCCCGTTTATATACCAATCGTGGTTCTAGCGTATCAACAAAGGGAAGGCTAGTGTCCTTAGAAAGCATCAACCAGTTCTTCTTGATCACACTTTGTACCAACTTAGACCCTGGGTGTAAGTCGTTATGAGGTTCAGCCGCTTCGGCTGCTCGTTCCTGATCCTTTTGGTGGTTAGTGAGTCCTGTGATAATCTCCTTGCCTCATAGCATTGCTGTTCTATAAGCGTAGGTGGATAGCCCCTCTCCAGGAATTTTTCAGACATCTCTGCAATCTGTTTCTCCTTGCGGGAGTCATCCGTGTTATTGCGGACGACCCGCAGGAGTTGAGAGGAACTGACACTGTCCTTTTGGAATTTAGGGTGGAAGCTATGATCATGAAGAATGGAATTTTTATCCATTGGTTTCTTAAATAAAGTTGTTTGTAACCTGTATCCATTCATTTTTTCCACGCTGAATATTTCTAAGTCTAGAAAGTGGATTTTGTCCCTGCTGTGTTCCATTTTAAATTTGATAGTTGAATCAAGAGAATTCAATTCATTAATCCATTCAACAAGACTTTCAGATGTGTCGCCCCAAATTAAAAAGACATCATCTATGTACCGTCGGTACAGTTTGATGGGGTTCTGTCTGGAGAAAACATTATACTTCTCATACATTGCCATATAGATATTGGCATAGGATGGGGCCATATTCGACCCCATCGCTGTGCCCATAATCTGTAAGAAATATTTATCTTCAAATCGGAAGTAGTTTTTCTCCAGACAGAACTCCAACAGATGCAAAAGAAATTCAATGGGTGGACCAGTGTACAAGTAGTTATCAGACAGGTTTTGTCTCACCATGTCAATCCCATGGGCATGGGGAATCACGGTGTATAGACTTACCACATCCATGGTGACTAAAATGTCATGTGAGGTCAAGTCATCTACACCCTTGAGTAGTTTAATTAATTCAGAGGAGTCCTTCAGGTGTGATTGTGTACTCTGTACTACTGGCTGAAGATAAAAATTGATAAATTCTGCCAATGGTTGCATGAGCGACCCCCTAGCAGACACAATTGGTCTGCCAGGCGGGTCCTCAAGCGACTTGTGAATCTTTGGTAATAGATAAAGTATTGGGCAAATCGGATGATCTACCGTAAGGAATCCCAACACATCATCATCAATAACACCTGCCTGATAGGCCAACCCCAGAAACGCATCAATTTGTTTTTTAAAAGTTAGAGTCGGGTTTGATTGAAGTGGGCGATACGTATCTGTGTCATGTAGTTGTTTGAACGCCTCCCCCCTGTACTGTGAATAATCTAGTATCACCGTAGCACCTCCCTTATCCGCTGGTCTAATGACTATGTCCCTGTCAGTAGACAGGGACTTAATAGCCCGTCTCTCAGCACCTGTCAGGTTATCCCTAGACAAAGGTATATTTTTGTGTGATTCTATGAGGGAAGTGGTGCAAATCTGGTGAAACGTTTTAATTGACGGGTGGGTGTTAATGGGTTCAAATGTGCTCTTCATTTTAAAGGGTTTAGGGGTATACTCCCCCTTATCTTTAAAAAAATCTTTGAGCTTAAGTTGTCTCTGGAATCTCCCCATGTCAACAAACAAATCAAACAGATCACAGCGAGGGGTTGGTACAAAAGATAGACCCTTATTCAATATTTTTATTTCGTCACAAGTGAGGGGGCATTTGCTTAAATTGTAAATTATTGTGTCTTTTTCTGACGTTGTTGATTTTTTCATCTTGCCCCTCCCCATCCTGAGGCATCCACCTTTGGGCCTACGGCTATAGGGGGCTTTTGAGCAGAGCGTGTAGTTACCCCACTATGTGTGCTAACTACGGTGGTCTGGTTATCACTTTCTGAGGAATCACCCCCACTGCTGTCAACTGTAGTGAGGTTGATCCATCTGTTCTTATTAAAAGGTTGTCTCCTACGTCCGGCCCAAATGTTATCTCTCAGGGTGGAAACCATGAATGGATACAGGTTATAAACAACTTTATTTAAGAAACCAACGGATAAAGATTCCATTCTTCATTATCATAGCTTTCACCCTAAATTCCAGAAGGACGGTGTCAGTTCCTCTCAACTCCTGCGGGTCGTCCGCAATAACACGGATATATATATATATATGCCTTCCCTCTGACGTTGAGAGTGTGGCAACCCTATGTGGGAGTGGGACTGAGTATGGCTTTACCCAACCTGCAGATTTGTACACACACATGACGGGTCACATGAGCTGCAGCCATAGGCCAGACGGGACATTTCATGTGCTGTGTCACGCGGTACAGAAGCATCACCTGGCATTGCACTACTGTGAGCTAGCTGAACACATCTAATGAGTTAATAAGTACACGTGTGTGTAACCACTTATCACCAGCTAGCTCCCAGTAGTGCATTGCTGCTGAGTATATGTACATATGTTTTTAACAAAGGATACCAAAAGAACAAAGTAAACTTTCTAATAGAAGTTAGTTTAAAAAGTGTCTTGAAAAGACATACTCTATCTCAATAGTTAAAGTTTACTTTTGGCTTTCATACTCCTTAAAATCTAGATTAAAGTTTGGCTGATTCAGCTGGAATTTTTTTAAGAATGCACTTGTTTTTCATGAAAAACTAGCACTTTAATTTGGTTTTGTTGTGTTTTTTTTTATATTTTACTTTTTTTTCATACCAACCAATTGACGAAATACAGTGATTATAGGGTATTTGAAATGTTAAATGTTTTTGTCACTTAAACAAGTATTATACTTGCCATGTTTGGTATACGGTTAAAAAAGAAATGGTGAGCAAAGGGGGGGGCCTCTTTGCTCTAAAATGCCCGGGCCTTTTTTCTGGTCCCAGTCCGGCTCTAGCTGATGACTAGAAACTATCAGAATTAGTTTTTCTTGAGCAGCAAGAGGCCAGGGAGTAAAAAATCAGCCAAGATGAGCTAGTGGGGAAGGCACAAATGTGAATCAGTCGAGAAGTGTGATTATAAATCATTTTAACCCTTGAATAGCTGTTGAAACTAATTTCTGATGGCTAGTGTGACGGATATCCGGCTACCCCGACTGGGTAGATCTGCCAAACAGGTCCTGTTTCCTCCCTGCCGACTGCAGCTATGTAGCTTGCAAGTGACCATGGCCTGTAGCCACCCCTGATGCCCGACAGCACCAGTATTCAGGGTCCCACCCTGTGGCAGACTCCGGCAACCCACACTAGGTAGCTCTGCCAGAGGGTCCTTCCTCTGCCTGGAACAGGCTGCTATGTAGCCCAGGAAAGTGATTTTAGCTGGAGCCCACCCAAATAAATTGACATACTAGCATTCAGGTGAAACAGGAACAGACTTTTATACAAAAAGCTCATCTTGATAAGACACTGGACAATCTCACAATTTTCCCACCATTTCCGCCCCTCCGGGCAGACTGGTGCCTCCATAGCAGCCATAGTCCCACAGAATCCCAGGACCCAGGGGTGGCAGTTTCGGGGTGATCCTGGGAGAGCGGCAGCACTTCCAGGGTGTCATTTGAAAGCTCCTGGTCCCCAGATGCCAAAGTCTAAAATACGGCATGATTCATTAATGTGGACCGGAGATACAATTCATTGAAGTTATGGGGGTAGAGGTGTCCAAAATCCCCAGTTCCCAAAGGAGCTCCCCTCCGGTAATTCCCCCACCTCTTGTCCTCCCTAGGGGCTACCAATCCCCAAAAGAGCGGAACTCTGGGATTAAGGGCCACTGGAGCGACCAGGGGTAAAGTTAGCAGGTGTCCTGCTGTTCTGTGGCCGACCGGGAGTTCAAGAAACCCGGCCAGCCTGAGAGGGGTTAGGTGGGTGTCTGTTGTGAGGTGGCCGACTGGGAGTTCCAGGAGCCCGGACAGCCTAGGGGTTTTTTTCTGGTCAGAGACCAGCTCTTTCAAGACAAGTTACAGTGGGACAAAACAAGCAAAAGGAGGCTCCTAGAGATCGTGGTTGCTCTGAGGAGCTCAAAACCACTGAGAAACAACAGAGGTGAGGTAGTCGGGGGGGGGGGGGTAGGGGGTTTAACCCTTGTAGCCCGGTACTCATGACAGCTAGAGACTTTTAGAAATGGTTTAGAGTAAAAAAATCAGCCAAGATGGGCTAGAGGGGAAAGCACAAGTGTGAATCAGTCAGGAAGGGTGATTATAAATAATTGTAACCCTTGAATAGCTGTTGAAAAGCAATTCTGATGGCTAGGAACTATCAGAATTAGTTTTCCTTGTGCAGACAAAAGGCCAGAGAGTGAATATACAGCCAAGATGGGCTAGTGGGGAAGGCACAAATGTGAATGAGCCAGAATGTCTGGTTATACATATTTTAACCCTTAAATAGCTGGTGAAAACTAATTCTGATGGCTGGTAATATCAGAATCAGTTATTCATGAGCAGAAATAGGCCAGCTTGTGAATATACAGCCAGGATGGGCTAGCGGGGAGGGCACAAGTGTGAAGCAGTCAGGAAGTGTGTTTAAAAATTGGTTTAACCCTTGAATTCTGATGGCTGAGAATAAATTTGCTAGTAATATCTGTGGTCGGCACATCAAATACACACAAGTGCATCAAATACACAAAAGCATGCATAAAAATGCATAATGTTGGTACAAGTTTTATGTGTCCTGAAGAAGAATGACAGCTCATTAAATAAACTAAAATAATTATATGATAATGGAATATGATATGGATATTATATTATGATATCATATGATGGCTCCACAAAATGACAGCTCCACCATGAATAAACATGTAGCTAATAGGAAAGTGGGATCATAATGCTACACACTGCATCATTGGTGTAATGCTTGTGGGATACTCCTCTATCAGATCGAACTCGGCCAGTAGTCTTGTTATCCCAGCGTCGAGCCGGAATGATAGGGAATATCCCAGAGCAGAGAAAGTTAGTAAGATGAGGAGGGCAGCACTCACCACAGGCAGGACAGTCCCCAGCGGCAATGGCAGAGCAGTCCAAGGCAAATCACTAGAATGGTCAGACAGGCAGGATTTGGCAACAGTAAAGCAGTCTAAGGGCAAACCACTAGAATGGTCATGCAGGCATGGTTTGGCAACAAAGAAGCAATCCAGAACAACAGGGGTTAAACAGGCAGAGTAGTCAGACAGGCAGGGTTCAGCAGCAGTATATCAATCCAGCAATTTAGGGGTTAAACAGGCAGAATAGTCAGACAAACAGAGTTTAGCAGCAGTATATCAATCCAGCAATTTAGGGCTTAAACAGGCAGAGTAGTCAGACAGGCAGAGTTTAGCAGCAGAATATCAATCCAGCAATTTAGGGGTATAACAGGCAGAGTAGTCAGACAGGCAGGGTTCAGCCACATAAAGGCAATACTGTAGAAACGATCTATCACACCCAGGAGCACACAAAGGCCTCTAGTTATCAATGTCTGTCGGACCTGATCCGACAGTGCGGATCAGGTCCGACAGACATCGCTGAATACGGCGAGCAATACGCTCACCGTATTCAGCATTGCACCAGCAGCTAGTCTTTGTGACCGCTGCTTCATAACTGCTGTTTCTGGCGAGCCTGCAGGCTCACCAGAAACACGTGGCATTGAGCTCCATTCGGAGCTTGATACATATGCCCCAAAGTAACACCTATACTTGGGAAGTGATAGATCGTTATGAGTGACTTACATAGGCACAGGATTCGCACCAGAGGAATCCGGACCGGCATCTGAGAGAGAGGAGCATGCAGCGATGACGTCAAAGTTGCATGCAGAGGAAGTTGACGAAGAAGCACCTTCCAAGCTTCGAAACGCGTAAGGACAAGATTTTGAAAGTGTGGCTTTGCTCTTTTTTCCTAAGCTGCTGCTATTTGAACAGTCACCTTCAGCGGACTCTGACGAAATTCTTCAGGCATGTCCATCTGACAAAAATAAGTGGCACATTGTAGTGCACTTACTCCGCTTCATTTACACCAGCATTTCAGATAAACAACATCGCAACTAGCCTGAGATATATATACATACCCTTGGCTACACACAGCATTCACTATACATAGCAAGCCGCCAAACAGGCTACACTATGTGGCGTATACTTTCTAAACACACCATTTGTCTATAAACGTCTTACCCAGAAACGCCATGACAGTATAGTTACTTTAGCTATCAGAATATAGCAAGTAACACTTAGGTATTGGTGCTTCTGAATGTTTCAGGATTGTATTTCTATCACACCACTTGTTTTTATTGGATATCAGGTGTAAAGATATTATGTTTTAAGACAGACACTGTTCAGTCTAGCAGAGATTGCAGCTGCCTTAATTACTTCAGCAGCAGGTCTCAGAACCAGTAGGAACCCTTTTACCATTTCTCTACTTACTGTGGTTATCACTTAGTGAACTGTAACTATCACCAAGCGAACTTTACTACAAAGGTACCATTGGGATATATTAGGAGACCATTGGGAACCATTTGCTATCTGCTATCACGTATCAACCTCACAGTTGCAAGAAAGCAACACCTTCTTAAGGTGTATAAAAATATATCTACATACCTTTACTTACCTCATATTGATTGAGGTTGAGACATGTGAGTGCATTTCCTATTCCATTATTGTTGTAATAAATTTTTATCTATACAGTATCACACTATGTACTCTTTCTCTTTCTTTGCCATACTTTATCCAACACGGTGAGAGCCAAGATCCAGATTGGACTACCATACTGCGGTGAGACACCAAGGCAGCTATACCAAAGACCAGGAAGTTTCAAGGTTGAAAGTACAATACACAAGCCTGCACGAAACAAAAGGACCAAGATACCTTCTAAAGCCAGAGGGAAAACCAAGACAGACCGGAGAGATTTAACCAGATGCGCAAACATTACCTCATATGATTGAGGTACCCTCTGGTAAGGGAATATTACTTGTCTCTCAGTGCCATTGTCGCAGCTATTCATTAACTATGGCCAATTATTGCTCATCATGCAAACAGGACTATGAACTTATTTATTTAACTGATCGTATCTCATCACTTTTGCATTGCATTTTTGTGATCCAGGACATTTGCCTATACCGCTTTAGAGACATCTATCATTATATATATATTTGACATATGATCATTTATATACAATCACATTTGTTGTATTTGTAGCGCTGAATTTCATTCGATATATATTCTCTTTTATGCTATTTTTCTATCAGTGTCAGGGGTACACTGAATCGTATATTCATGGTGCACAATATTAACACCCATAAAGTCTAAAGATTTTACAGGGAACATACAGATCCCACATTACACTTTTTAGACAGGTGTAGAAATCTATATATAGTACCCACATCAGATCATAATATTTCTTTCGGTGGAACAACTGAGCGCTGGTAACACTCCTTGATATACTATATATATATATATATATATATATATATATATATATATAAAATAGTAGAATATGCCACTAACCAGTATTGGTATAAGCTCTGGAACTAATCAAGCGCAAAGCTAAGGGGGAATACACAATTCTAAATATAGATATAAATAATATGTAAAAATGCAAAGTAAATAAATTATATATACATGTGTAGAGATATATATAAAATAAAATCCTATAAAAGAATTCCAAAATTATATATATATATATATATATATATATATATATATATATATATATATAAAAGAACGAAAGAGAACACGTTTTAGATTCCTTCGTTTGGGGTAGCATAGCAGAGTTAAGAAGGCAACTATGTACAGGTCAACCAGAGAGGGAGGGTTGGGTCTGCCTAAGATAGAAACCTATTATCAGGCCACAGGCTTATCATAGAGTGGCACAGAAATAGGGACTCTAAGGCTTGGATTCCAATAGATTCACTTATACTTCACTCCCCCTCTCCGGGAGCTTTATGTTGGATAGCAGGGCAGAATCGACCCCCATGGTTGAAGGCATACCAGCTTTTACACCATGTGTTCGCATTATGGGATACTTTGATAAAGAGATTCCCAGGAATATCAACACTCAGATCACCCATGTCCCCAATTTCCCCGAATGCTGAGCTATTAGGGGGGGTAATGTTTGACAGGAATAACCTCAATAATTGGGAGATGGGTTACACGGTTCCCCTATAGTGATGTTGCGAACTTAAAATTTTCGGTTCGCGAATGGCGGACTCGAACTTCCGGTATTGTTCGCGAACCCGTGAACTGCGCGAACCGCCATTGAATTCAATAGGCAGGCGAACTTTAAAACCTACAAGGACTCTTTCTGGCCACAATAGTGATGGAAAAGTTGTTTCAAGGTTACTAACACCTGGACTGTGGCATGCTGGAGGGGGATCCCTGTCAAAACTCCCATGTAAAATTACATAGTTTATGCAGAGTCTGCTTTTAACCCATAAAGGGCCTAAATCACCTAACATTCCCAAATTGTTTGCAATAACGTGCTTTAAAACATCAGTAATGATGTCGTATCTATCAGGTAGTGTAAGGGTTACGGCCGCATCACAGTGACAGAGCAAACTCCAAGTGTAACGCACTGCAATCAACCGCAAACAGTCCACTTGCAGAACCATGAGATAGGTAGATTTGATAGATAGATAGATACATACATAGATTACATAGCTCAATCGATGCAATATACATATGATCGATACCCTGTACATAGCTCAATAGATGCAATATACATTTGATAGATACGAATTACATCGATCAATAGATGCAATATACATTTGATAGATACAAATGTTATCGAATCAAAGATGCAATATACATTTTATAGATACAAATGACATCAACCAAAATATGTAATATACATTTTATAGATACGAATTACATCGATCAAAAGATGCAATCTACATTTGATCGATACGTTTGATAGTTCGATCGATTTGATATATAAATAAATCGATTTGAAATATATATAATTTCCCTGACAGAGTATAACAATAAGACATGTGGTCTGTGACCCGTGGTGTGTAAAGTAGTACTATTCTTAACATTTTACTACAACCTGTTACTCCCCCTATCGGTTGAGTTCTATATGGCCTTCATTTTTGGAACCGGGAGATGGAAGAAGATGAGTGTTCTGTCCTCCTACTTCAAATTTGTCAGAAACACAAGTGGCTGTCTCAAAACAGTCCGGACAGAAGATAGATCGATCGATAGGATAGATAGATATACATAGATTGATAGTTAGATAGAATCGATAGAAGAAAAATAGATAGATTTTTTAGATATATAATTACCCTGATAAAGTCTAATAATTAAACATGCGGTCTTGGACCCAACTAGGTTGTGTTAAGCAGTACTATTCTTCGCACTTTCAGCCCTGTAACTCCCCCTATTGGTGGAGGTCTATATGGCGGTTATGATTACCCTGACAAAGTATAACAACAAGACACGCGGTCTGTGACCCATGGTAATTTTGTTGTGTTAAGTAAAACTTTTCTTATCACTTGAATCCCTCTTACCCACCCTTTTGTTGGAGTTCTATATGGCCTGCATGATTAGCCTGACAAAGTATAATAAGAAAACATCTGGTCTGGGACCCATGGTAACTAGGTTGTGTTTAAGTAGTACTATTCTTAGAACTGTAATCCCTATTACTCCCCCTATCAAGGGCGGTCTATATGGCCTGCATGATTATCCTGACAAAGTATAATAACAAGACACACGGTGTTGGACCCATGGTAACTAGCTTGTGTTAATTAGTACTTTTCTTAGCACTTTAATCCCTGTTACCCCCCCTATCGGGGGAGGTCTATATGGCCTGCCTGATTACCCTGAAAAAATATAATAATAAGACATGCGGTCTGGGACCCATGTTAACTAGGTTGTGTTTTAAGTAGTACCATTCTTAGCACTTTAATCTCTGTAACTCCCCCTATTTGGGGAGGTCTATACGGCCTGGATGATTACCCATACAAAATACTGTATAATAATAAGACATCTGCTCTGGGTCTTGGACCCATGGTAACTATGTTGTGTTAAGTAGTAATGTCCTTAGCATTTTAATAGCTGTTACTCACCCTATCGGTGGCGGTCTATATGGCCTGCATGATTACCCTTACAAAATATAATAACAAAACATGCAGTCTGGGACCCATGGCAACTAGTTTGTGTTAAGTAGTAATTTCCTTTGCATTTTAATACCTGTTAGGGGAGGTCTATATGGCCTGCATGATTACCCTTACAAAATATAATAACAAAACATGCAGTCTGGGACCCATGGTAACTAGCTTGTGTTAATTATTAATCTTCTTAGCATTTTAATACCTGTTACTCACCCTATCGTGGGAGGTCTATACGGCCTGCATGATTACCCATACAAAATATAATAAGACATCTGCTCTGGGTCTGTGACCCATGGTAACTAGGTTGTGTTAATTAGTACTGTTCTTAGCATTTTAATACCTGTTACACCCTTTTGGGGGAGGTCTATATGGCCTGCATAATTACCCTGACAAAGTATAACAACAAGACACACGGTGTGGGATCCATGGTAACTAGCTTGTGTTAATTAGTACTGTTCTTAGCATTTTAATACCTGTTACTCACCGTATCTGGGGAGGTCTATATGGCCTGCATGATTACCCTTACAAAATAGAATAACAAGACATGCGGTCTGGCACCCATGGTAACTAGGTTGTGCAAAGTAGTACTCTTCTTAGCATTTTAATACCTGTTACTCACCCTATCGGGGGAGGTCTATATGGCCTGCATGATTACCCTAACAAAATATAATAATAAGACATATGCTCTGGGACCCATGGTAACTTTGTGTTAAGTAGTACTGTTCTTAGCATTTCAATACCTGTTACTCACCCTATTGGTGGAGTTCTATATGGCCTGCATGATTACCCTTACAAAATATAATAACAAAACATATGCTCTGGGACCCATGGTAACTAACTAGGTTGTGTTAAGTAGTACTGTTCTTAGCAGTTTAATACCTGTTACAACACCGAATGGTGGCAGGTCTATCTGGCCTTCATGATTAGCCGCACCCAAACCCCAAAAAAAGCCAAGCGGTCTTAGACTAACAACCATGGCTAACTCGGTTGTTTCAATTAGTACTATTCTTAGCACTTTCATCCCTGTTACTTTCAGGCCTCTTGGGGGTGGTCTACATGGCCATCATGATTAGCCTAACAAAATACTACAATCCAACCTTTGCTCAGTCTTCATAGGCCCTTCATTGGCTGTATTTTGGTAGTACTGTTCTTATTATTTTTATACCTGGTACAACAAAGAATGGTGGCAGCTCTATATGGCCTGCATGATTAGCCGCACCCAAACCAAAAAAAAGCCAAGCGGTCTTGGATTAACACCCATGGCTAACTCGGTTGTTTCAAGTAGTACTATTCTTAGCACTTTCATCTCATCATCCCTGTTACTTCCAGGACTCTCGGTGGTGGTCTACATGGCCATCATGATTAGCCTAACCAAATACTACAATCCAACCTTGGCTCAGTCTTCATAAGGCCCTTCATTGGCTGTATTTTGGTAGTACTGTTCTTATTAGTTTAATAGCTGATACAACACCGAATGGTGGCAGCTCTATATGGCCTGCATGATTAGCCGCACCCAAAACAAAAATAAAGCCAAGAGGTCTTGGATTAACACCCATGGCTAACTCGGTTGTTTCAAGTAGTACTATTCCTAGCACTTTCATGTCATCCCTGTTACATCCAGGACTCTCGGTGGTGGCCCACATGGCCATCATGATTAGCCAAACCAAATACTACAATACAACCTTGTCTCAGTCTTCATAAGGCCCTTCATTGGCTGTATTTTGGTAGTTCTGTTCTTATTAGTTTAATAGATGATACAACACCGAATGGTGGCAGGTCTATATGGCCTGCATGATTAGCCACACCCAAAACAAAAATAAAGCCAAGCGGTCTTGGATTAACACCCATGGCTAACTCGGTTGTTTCAAGTAGTACTATTCTTAGCACTTTCATCTCATCATCCCTGTTACTTCCAGGACTCTCGGTGGTGGTCTACATGGCCATCATGATTAGCCTAACCAAATACTACAATCCAACCTTGGCTCAGTCTTCATAAGGCCCTTCATTGGCTGTATTTTGGTAGTACTGTTCTTATTAGTTTAATAGCTGATACAACACCGAATGGTGGCAGCTCTATATGGCCTGCATGATTAGCCGCACCCAAAAAAAAAAAAATCCAAGAGGTCTTGGATTAACACCCATGGCTAACTTGGTTGTTTCAAGTAGTACTATTCTTAGCACTTTCATGTCATCCCTGTTACTTCCAGGACTCTCGGTGGTGGCCTACATGGCCATCATGATTAGCCAAACCAAATACTACAATACAACCTTGGCTCAGTCTTCATAAGGCCCTTCATTGGCTGTATTTTGGTAGTTCTGTTCTTATTAGTTTAATAGATGATACAACACCGAATGGTGGCAGGTCTATATGGCCTGCATGATTAGCCGCACCCAAAACAAAAATAAAGCCAAGCGGTCTTGGATTAACACCCATAGCTAACTCGGTTGTTTCAAGTAGTACTATTCTTAGCACTTTCATCTCATCATCCCTGTTACTTCCAGGACTCTCGGTGGTGGTCTACATGGCCATCATGATTAGCCTAACCAAATACTACAATCCAACCTTGGCTCAGTCTTCATAAGGCCCTTCATTGGCTGTATTTTGGTAGTACTGTTCTTATTAGTTTAATAGCTGATACAACACCGAATGGTGGCAGCTCTATATGGCCTGCATGATTAGCCGCAACCAAAACAAAAATAAAGCCAAGAGGTCTTGGATTAACACCCATGGCTAACTCGGTTGTTTCAAGTAGTACTATTCTTAGCACTTTCATCTCATCATCCCTGTTACTTCCAGGACTCTCGGTGGTGGTCTACATGGCCATCATGATTAGCCAAACCAAATACTACAATACAACCTTGGCTCAGTCTTCATAAGGCCCTTCATTGGCTGTATTTTGGTAGTTCTGTTCTTATTAGTTTAATAGATGATACAGCACCGAATGGTGGCAGCTCTATATGGCCTGCATGATTAGCCGCACCCAAAGTCCAAAAAAAGCCAAGCGGTCTTGCACTAACACCCATGGCTAACTCTTTGTTTTCAAGTTGTACTATTTTTAGCACTTTCATCTCATCCCTTACTTCCATGCCTCTCGGGGGTGGTCTACATAGCCATCATGAGTACCCTCACCAAAATATAACAACAATACGTGCGCGCAGGGAATCATGGTAAGGTTACTTCCTTTCGCAAAATCGAGTATAACAGTTGCAGACAGAGGTTCTGACCCTGCATTATGGCTGCACCTCTCCCTAAAAGAGGCATGCGTTACAGAGTCTGTGGGCATGTATGCAAAGAGCTGGCCTGCCTAAAAGGAGCAGCAAGGCAGTACAGGTCGTTCTCCTTCAGCTGTTTTATATGCTGTCCCACGGCCACGACCCTCAACAGCCACAACAGAATGAAACACCACATATGCCATCCTTTTGAACAATAGAGTACAGGTATGGCATTGATTTTAGTTACATGGCGATATTTATTATGAACCGTGAAATTGAAAACAAAAACAGGATTGGACACCCAGTACAGTAATACCTGTTACACCCTTTTGGGGGAGGTCTATATGGCCTGCATAATTACCCTGACAAAGTATAACAACAAGACACACGGTGTGGGATCCATGGTAACTAGCTTGTGTTAATTAGTACTGTTCTTAGCATTTTAATACCTGTTACTCACCGTATCTGGGGAGGTCTATATGGCCTGCATGATTACCCTTACAAAATAGAATAACAAGACATGCGGTCTGGCACCCATGGTAACTAGGTTGTGCAAAGTAGTACTCTTCTTAGCATTTTAATACCTGTTACTCACCCTATCGGGGGAGGTCTATATGGCCTGCATGATTACCCTAACAAAATATAATAATAAGACATATGCTCTGGGACCCATGGTAACTTTGTGTTAAGTAGTACTGTTCTTAGCATTTCAATACCTCTTACTCACCCTATTGGTGGAGTTCTATATGGCCTGCATGATTACCCTTACAAAATATAATAACAAAACATATGCTCTGGGACCCATGGTAACTAACTAGGTTGTGTTAAGTAGTACTGTTCTTAGCAGTTTAATACCTGTTACAACACCGAATGGTGGCAGGTCTATCTGGCCTTCATGATTAGCCGCACCCAAACCCCAAAAAAAGCCAAGCGGTCTTAGACTAACAACCATGGCTAACTCGGTTGTTTCAATTAGTACTATTCTTAGCACTTTCATCCCTGTTACTTTCAGGCCTCTTGGGGGTGGTCTACATGGCCATCATGATTAGCCTAACAAAATACTACAATCCAACCTTTGCTCAGTCTTCATAGGCCCTTCATTGGCTGTATTTTGGTAGTACTGTTCTTATTATTTTTATACCTGGTACAACACAGAATGGTGGCAGCTCTATATGGCCTGCATGATTAGCCGCACCCAAACCAAAAAAAAGCCAAGCGGTCTTGGATTAACACCCATGGCTAACTCGGTTGTTTCAAGTAGTACTATTCTTAGCACTTTCATCTCATCATCCCTGTTACTTCCAGGACTCTCGGTGGTGGTCTACATGGCCATCATGATTAGCCTAACCAAATACTACAATCCAACCTTGGCTCAGTCTTCATAAGGCCCTTCATTGGCTGTATTTTGGTAGTACTGTTCTTATTAGTTTAATAGCTGATACAACACCGAATGGTGGCAGCTCTATATGGCCTGCATGATTAGCCGCACCCAAAAAAAAAAAAAATCCAAGAGGTCTTGGATTAACACCCATGGCTAACTTGGTTGTTTCAAGTAGTACTATTCTTAGCACTTTCATGTCATCCCTGTTACTTCCAGGACTCTCGGTGGTGGCCTACATGGCCATCATGATTAGCCAAACCAAATACTACAATACAACCTTGGCTCAGTCTTCATAAGGCCCTTCATTGGCTGTATTTTGGTAGTTCTGTTCTTATTAGTTTAATAGATGATACAACACCGAATGGTGGCAGGTCTATATGGCCTGCATGATTAGCCGCACCCAAAACAAAAATAAAGCCAAGCGGTCTTGGATTAACACCCATGGCTAACTCGGTTGTTTCAAGTAGTACTATTCTTAGCACTTTCATCTCATCATCCCTGTTACTTCCAGGACTCTCGGTGGTGGTCTACATGGCCATCATGATTAGCCTAACCAAATACTACAATCCAACCTTGGCTCAGTCTTCATAAGGCCCTTCATTGGCTGTATTTTGGTAGTACTGTTCTTATTAGTTTAATAGCTGATACAACACCGAATGGTGGCAGCTCTATATGGCCTGCATGATTAGCCGCAACCAAAACAAAAATAAAGCCAAGAGGTCTTGGATTAACACCCATGGCTAACTCGGTTGTTTCAAGTAGTACTATTCCTAGCACTTTCATGTCATCCCTGTTACTTCCAGGACTCTCGGTGGTGGTCTACATGGCCATCATGATTAGCCAAACCAAATACTACAATACAACCTTGGCTCAGTCTTCATAAGGCCCTTCATTGGCTGTATTTTGGTAGTTCTGTTCTTATTAGTTTAATAGATGATACAGCACCGAATGGTGGCAGCTCTATATGGCCTGCATGATTAGCCGCACCCAAAGTCCAAAAAAAGCCAAGCGGTCTTGCACTAACACCCATGGCTAACTCTTTGTTTCCAAGTTGTACTATTTTTAGCACTTTCATCTCATCCCTTACTTCCATGCCTCTCGGGGGTGGTCTACATAGCCATCATGATTACCCTCACCAAAATATAACAACAATACGTGCGTGCAGGGAATCATGGTAAGGTTACTTCCTTTCGCAAAATCGAGTATAACAGTTGCAGACAGAGGTTCTGACCCTGCATTATGGCTGCACCTCTCCCTAAAAGAGGCATGCGTTACAGAGTCTGTGGGCATGTATGCAAAGAGCTGGCCTGCCTAAAAGGAGCAGCAAGGCAGTACAGGTCGTTCTCCTTCAGCTGTTTTATATGCTGTCCCACGGCCACGACCCTCAACAGCCACAACAGAATGAAACACCACATATGCCATCCTTTTGAACAATAGAGTACAGGTATGGCATTGATTTTAGTTACACTGCGATATTTATTATGAACCGTGAAATTGAAAACAAAATCAGGATTGGACACCCAGTACAGTACAGGTCATTCTCCTTCGGCCTTTTTAGAAGAGTGTTCCGGACCCTCAACAAAAACAACAGCAGGAAAGAGGACATATGGCATCCCTTTGAACAATAGAGTACAGGTACATCATTGATTTTAGAAACCCAGAGATAATTTTTGGCTAATGGGAAATAGAAAAAAACATTCATTGGACACCCAGTACACTTCTTTATCCTTAGGCCTTTTTATAAGAGGGTCCCGGACCCTCAACAGAAACGACAGCAGTAAAGAGGACATATGGCATCCTTTTGAACAAAAGATGACAGGTAAGCCATTGATTTTAGAAACCCATAGATAATTTTTTTGCAACTGTGAAATAAAAAAAATATTGATTGGACACCCAGTACACTTGTTTATTCTTAGGCCTTTTTATAAGAGGGTCCCGGAGCCTCAACAGAAACAACAGCATGAAAGAGGACATATGGCATCCTTTTGAACAATTGATTACAGTTAAGGCATTGATTTTAGAATCCCTGAGATAATTTATATGAACAGGGAAATAGAAAAAAAAATGATTGGACACCCAGTACACTTCTTTATCCTTAGGCCTTTTTATAAGAGGGTCCCGGACCCTCAACAGAAACGACAGCAGGAAAGAGGACATATGGCATCCTTTTGAACAATTGATTACAGGTAAGGCATTGATTTAAGAATCCCTGAGATAATTTATATGAATCGGGAAATAGAAAAAAACATTGATTGGACACCCAGTACACTTCTTTATCCTTAGGACTTTTAGCAGAGGGTCCCAGACCATCAACAGAAACAACTGCAGGAAAGAGGACATATGGCATCCTTTTGAACAATAGATGACAGGTAAGGCATTGATTTTAGAAACCCAGAGATAATTTGTTGCAACTGGGAAATAAAAAAAAAACATTGATTGGACACCCAGTACACTTCTTTATCCTTTTGCTTTGTTATAAGAGGGTCCCGGACCCTCAACAAAAACAAGAGCAGGGAGCTGGGCATAGGAGTACAAGGGAGTGTGACAATAATAATGTGAAGGGGAAGATTGCGGAGTTGTGGCATTTTGAATTTGTTATCGTGGGAAGTACTTGCAATGACCTTGCTCTGGTGAATCCATATCGCAAATATCTTTTTTAAGGCACTGTTTGTCTATTTTTTGAATATCAGCATTTTGTAAATGAAGCGTGACTTAAGGCTGGTGAGAACCGACCTTTCTTCTGGCTGTTTGAAAATGTTGTGGCTCTGGACAAACATGTGAATAAGGGGCCATCTGCCATATTCTGCACGCAACCCCTTTGATGATCGACGCTAAAAATGTGTCACCTGCAAGCAGAGATCGTTACTTCTGTCTAAATCTTCCTGGTATGGACAGGCCACTGTTTCCCACAGCAAGTCATAAGCTTGAACTACAAGATTGTCTTGAGTATGGTAGGAAATCAAAGTTTATTAAAGTCTGTACTATCACCACAAAAGCTGAACTTCTTGAAGCAATGAAAATGCCAGCAATTTCCTGTGCTTATGGATGACAAGGAGGACGTCCTGTCGTGCACAGAGATGGAGAGGATTTTTGGTTTCCCTGTACACAACACAGAGATGTCTCCAACATCACCATAAACACAAGACAGCGACTCTTGGGAAGTTCCTGGAGTGTTCCGGTAGCCATCTCTTTGCGCCCCGAAAGGAATACTTTATCAGTGTTTTTGTAGACATTTGACCTCAGATTTGGAGACTGTGGTGACGCACATTTTATTTACTGTTGTGCAAGTTGTGGCAATTTCAATTGGCATTAAAAAGTAAGATTTGGAGAGGTGACGCACATTTTATGCAAGCTGTGGCAATTGCAATTTGCAGTGAAAAGAATCTGCTAACAACCACTACCTAGGACCACGCCTGACTCCTGAAGTCATGCGTCAGTTAGTAACTCAAGTTAAATTAAATTAAATTTTTTTTATTATTATTATGCTCAGCAGATTCAAAACATACCATTCTTCTAGTCATATCACACGACATGTCAAAATGCTGCATGGAAAATGGCAGTGTGCAAAGTCATAATCTTAGTGAACCTGCAAGTACATTAAAGTTTCTAAAATAAACAAAAATACAGAGAAAAAAAATGGAAAGAGGACATATGGCATCCTTTTGAAAAATAGATTACATTTAAGGCATTGATTTTAGAAACCCAGAGATAATTTGTTGCAACCGTGAAATCTAAAAAAACATTGATTAGACACCCAGTACACTTATTTATCCTTAGGCCTTTTTAGCAGAGGCTCCAGGACCCTCAACAAAACCAGCAGCAGGAAAGAGGACATATGGCATCCTTTTGAATAATAGATTACAGGAAAAGCATTGATTTTAGAAACCCGGAGATCATTTGTTGCAACCGGGAAATCTAAAAAACATTGATTAGACACCCAGTACACTTATTTATCCTTAGGCCTTTTTAGCAGAGGCTCCAGGACCCTCAACAAAACCAGCAGCAGGAAAGAGGATATATGGCATCCTTTTGAATAATAGATTACAGGAAAGGCATTGATTTTAGAAACCCAGAGATAATTTGTTGCAACCGGGAAATCTAAAAAAACATTGATTAGACACCCAGTACACTTATTTATCCTTAGACCTTTTTAGCAGAGGCTCCAGGACCCTCAACAAAACCAGCAGCAGGAAAGAGGACATATGGCATCCTTTTGAAAATTAGATTACAGGAAAGGCATTGATTTTAGAAACCCAAAGATAATTTGTTGCAACCGGGAAATCTAAAAAAACATTGATTAGACACCCAGTACACTTATTTATCCTTAGGCCTTTTTAGCAGAGGCTCCAGGACCCTCAACAAAACCAGCAGCAGGAAAGAGGACATATGGCATCCTTTTGAAAATTAGATTACAGGAAAGGCATTGATTTTAGAAACCCAAAGATAATTTGTTGCAACCGGGAAATCTAAAAAAACATTGATTAGACACCCAGTACACTTATTTATCCTTAGGCCTTTTTAGCAGAGGCTCCAGGACCCTCAACAAAACCAGCAGCAGGAAAGAGGACATATGGCATCCTTTTGAAAATTAGATTACAGGAAAGGCATTGATTTTAGAAACCCAGGTGATAATTTGTTGCAACCGGGAAATCTAAAAAAACATTGATTAGACACCCAGTAAACTTATTTATCCTTAGGCCTTTTTATAAGAGGGTCCCGGAGCCTCAACAAAAACAGCAGCAGGAAAGAGGACATATGGCATCCCTTTGAATAATAGATTACAGGAAAGGCATTGATTTTAGAAACCCAGAGATAATTTGTTGCAACTGGGACATCTAAAAAAACATTGATTAGACACCGAGTACACTTATTTATCCTTAGGCCTTTTTATAAGAGGGTCCCGGAGCCTCAACAAAAACAGCAGCAGGAAAGAGGACATATGGCATCCTTTTGAATAATAGATTACAGGAAAGGCATTGATTTTAGAAACCCAGAGATAATTTGTTGCAACCTGGAAATTTAAAAAAACATTGATTAGACACCCAGTACACTTATTTATCCTTAGGCCTTTTTATAAGAGGGTCCCGGAGCCTCAACAAAAACAGCAGCAGGAAAGAAGACATATGGCATCCTTTTGAATAATAGATTACAGGAAAGGCATTGATTTTAGAAACCCAGAGATAATTTGTTGCAACCGGGAAATCTAAAAAAACATTGATTAGACACCCAGTACACTTATTTATCCTTAGGCCTTTTTAGCAGAGGCTCCAGGACCCTCAACAAAACCAGCAGCAGGAAAGAGGACATATTGCATCCTTTTGAAAATTAGATTACAGGAAAGGCATTGATTTTAGAAACCCGGAGATAATTTGTTGCAACCGGGAATTTGAATCAAACAAATTATTCGATGGACACCCAGTACACTTCTTTCTCCTTAGGCCTTTTTATAAGAGGGTCCAGGACCCTCAAACAAAACACCAGCAGGAAAGAGGACATATGGCATCCTTTTGAACAATAGAGTACAGGTACAGCATTGATTTTACAAACCCAGAGATAATTTTGGGCAAATGGGAAATAGAAAAATACATTGAGTGGACACCCAGTACACTTTTTTCTCCATAGGCCTTTTTATAAGAGGGTCCAGGACCCTAAAAAAAAAACACCAGCAGGAAATAGAACATATGGCATCCTTTTGAACAATAGAGTACAGGTACAGCATTGATTTTACAAACCCAGAGATAATTTTGGGCAAATGGGAAATAGAAAAAAACATTGAGTGGACACCCAGTACACTTCTTTCTCCTTAGGCCTTTTTATAAGAGGGTCCAGGACCCTCAAACAAAACACCAGCAGGAAAGAGGACATATGGCATCTTTTTGAACAATAGAGTACAGGTACAGCATTGATTTTCCAAACCCAGAGATAATTTTGGGCAAATGGGAAATAGAAAAATACATTGAGTGGACACCCAGTACACTTCTTTCTCCTTAGGCCTTTTTATAAGAGGGTCCAGGACCCTCAAACAAAACACCAGCAGGAAAGAGAACATATGGCATCCTTTTGAACAATAGAGTACTGGTACGGCATTGATTTTAGAAACCCAGAGATAATTGTTTGGAAACGTGAAATAGCCCAAAAAACCATGCTTGGACAACCACTCCAGGTCGTTCTCCTTCAGCCTTTTTATAAGAGGGTCCAGCACCCTCAACAGAAACAACTGCAGGAAACACCACCACATATGCGATCCTTTTGCACAAGCGAGTACAGGTATGGCATCCATTTTAGAAACCCGGAGATAATTGAGAGGAACCGGGAACATTTTTCTAAAAATTTGCTGGGGCACCCATGACAGGTCGTTCTCCTTCAACCATTTTACACCATGGGCCACGACCCACAACAGGCACAACAGCATGAAACACCATATATGCCACCCTTTTGCACAATAGAGTACAGGTATGGCATAGATGGAACACTGAGATAATTTAGAGCAACCAAGAGATGGATAAAGATGCTTGGTTGGTCCTCCTACTTCAAATTTGGGGCACTGCGCGTTCAATTTAATGGTCCACCAGATATGAGTGGTGTGCTAAGTTGTACTATTCGTAACAGTTTAATCACTGTTATGTGCCTTATTTTTTTATTTGAGTTCTGCAGCAGCAGAGGCCAGAAAAATTAAGAATGTACAAATGACTGAAAAATGTGGGTATTGTTGTAGCAACTGCTGTAGCAGCGGCCAGAAAAATTGATGTTTGTAAAACATTTATAAAGTGCCCTAAAAGCTTGTGGCTTGAACACTAGTTGTTGGCGGATAAGTCAAGCAAGTCCTCAGGCATTATAACAAAAAAAAGGCCAGCCTGTGTACCAGTTGTAGCCCAAGCCAGCTCATCTCATCATCAGGCCTTTTTTAATCAAATGTATCGCCCAATGTCAGTCCCTTCGGGATCCATCCCTCATTCATTTTTATAAAAGTGAGATAGTCAAGGCTTTTTTGACCTAGGCGACTTCTCTTCTCAGTGACAAAACCTCCTGCTGCACTGAAAGTCCTTTCGGAAAGGACACTTGAAGCGGGGCAGGCCAGAAGTTCCATTACAAATTGGGATAGCTCAGGCTACAAGTCAAGCCTGCACACCCAGTAGTCAAGGGGTCCATCGCTCCTGAGAGTGTCAAGATCCGCAGTTAAAGCTAGGTAGTCTGCTACCTGTCGGTTGAGTCTTTCTCTAAGGCTGGATCCCAAAAGGCTCTGATGATGCATGGGAGTTAAAAAGGTACGCATGTCCTCCATCAACAAGACATCAGGAAAGCATCCTGTCCTTGCTGCCGTGTTCATGGGAGGAGGAGGATTAATTTAATCTCTTCCCCTGTTACATTCCCGTGGTGCTGTGACATCACCCTTATACGCTGTGTAAAGCATAGTTTTTAATTTATTCTTAAAATTCTCCATCCTTTCCGACTTGCGGGAATTTGGTAACATTTCAGGCACTTTATGCTTATACTGGGGGTCGAGGAGCGTGGACACCCAGTACAGGTCGTTCTCCTTCAGCTTTTTTATACGACAGCATGAAAGAACCCATTTGAACAAGGTAGGATGCCGAGCTAATCATGTCCCGTTCCTCGTCCTCATTGATCTCACTGAGGGTATCTTCTTCCCCCCAGCCACGTACAACACCACGGGTACCAGAGAGGTGACAACAACGAGCACCCTGGGATGCCTGTTGTGCTCTGTCTTCCTCCTCCTCCTCAAAGCCACATTCCTCCTCTGACTCCTCTTCCTGCGTTGCCGCAGGTCCAGCAAGCGATGCTGATAAGGCTGTTTGAGGGGGTGATGGACACCACAACTCTTCATCTTCCTCTTCACGCTCATCTACGGCCTGATCCAGCACTCTTCGCAGGGCACGCTCCAGGAAGAAAACAAATGGTATGATGTCGCTGATGGTGCCTTCGGTGCGACTGACAAGGTTTGTCACCTCCTCAAAAGGATGCATGAGCCTACAGGCATTGCGCATGAGCGTCCAGTAATTTGGCAAAAATATCCCCAGCTCCCCAGAGGCTGTCCTAGCACCCCGGTCATACAAATACTCATTAACAGCTTTTTCTTGTTGGAGCAGGTGGTCAAACATTAGGAGTGTTGAATTCCACCGTGTCGGGCTGTCGCAAATCAAGCGCCTCACTGGCAGGTTGTTTCGACGCTGGATATCGGACAAGTGTGCCATGGCCGTGTAGGAATGCCTGAAATGGCCACACACCTTCCGGGCCTGCTTCAGGACGTCCTGTAAGCCTGGGTACTTATGGACAAATCATTGTACAATTAGATTACACACATGTGCCATGCACGGCAAATGTGTCAACTTGCCCAATTTCAATGCCGCCACCAAATTACTTCCATTGTCAGAAACAACCTTGCCAATCTCCAGTTGGTGCGGAGTCAGCCACTGATCCACCTGTGCGTTCAGGGTGGTCAGGAGTGCTGGTGCGGTGTGACTCTCCACTTTCAGGCAAGTCAACCCCAAGACGGCGTGACACTGCCATACCCGGGATGTAGCATAGTACCTGGGCAGCTGGGGGGGGTGCCATAGATGTGGAGCAAGACGCAGAAGTTGAAGAGGACTCAGCCAAGGAAGAGGTTATGGAAGAGGATGGAGTAGGAGGAGTAGAGGAGGTAGCAGCAGGCCTGCCTGCAAGTCGTGGCGGTGTCACCAACTCTTCTGCAGAGCCACGCATTCCATGCTTGTCAGAAGTCAGCAGGTTTACCCAATGCGCAGTGTAGGTGATATACCTGCCCTGACCATGCTTTGCAGACCAGCTATCCGTGGTCATATGGACCCTTGCCCCAACGCTGTGTGCCAGACATACCATAACTTCCTTTCTCACAAAAGAGTACAAGTTTGGGATTTCCTTTTGTGAAAATAAATTTCTGCCAGGTACCTTCCACTGCGGTGTCCCAATAGATACAATTTTTTGAAAGCATCAGACTCCACCAGCTTGTATGGTAAAAGCTGGCGGGCTAAGAGTTCAGACAAGCCAGCTGTCAGACGCCGGGCAAGGGGGTGACTTTGAGAAATTGGCTTCTTACGCTCAAACATGTCCTTGACAGACAGCTGTCTGTGGGCAGATTACCAGGAACTTCTACATAAGAGAGACTCAGTGGAGGATGGTTGAGAGGGGGCAAGGAGGACAGCACTGGTTGACGTGGCTGAAGATGCTGGAGCAGGAGGAGGAGGGCGGCTTTCACTTAGTGTGCTGCTTCTACTCATGTGTTCTTCCTATCAGCCTTTGTGATGGGAGACCATGTGCCTTCGCAAAGCAGTTGTACCTAGGTGGGTGTTGGACTTCCCATGACTCAGTTTCTTTTGGCACAGGTTGCAAATGGCATTGCTGTTGTCAGAGGCAGACACACAAAAAAAATGCCACACTGCTGAGCTCTGCGATGACGGCATTCTGGTGGTGGCAACAGCATGCGTTGATGGGCGTCGGCGTGCTGTCTGGCTGACCCCGGGTGCCAATGCATGCTGTCTGACTGCGCCACTAGCTCCTTGAGACGACCTCCCCATGCTTCCAAATCATCTCCTCCTCCTCCTCCTCTCTGTCTCCCCATCTGAACTTTCCCCCTCTTCTTCTTCTCTTCTAGCAGGCACCCACGTGACATCCACCGACACATCATCATCAACCGCTTCACTTGTATCTGACACATCAAGAAAGGAAGCAGCAGTGGGTACAACATCATAATCATCACACCGTACCTCCATGTCGGTAATGCTGCCTGACTGAGACTGATCACTATTATCTACATCCTCTGTCAATGATGGTTGCGCATCACTCATTTCTTCCAATTGATGTGTCAATAACTCCTGTGACAGATCAAGTGAAGCGGCTGTGGTGCTAGTGTTGGTAGTGGCGATAGGCGGGCGAGTGGCACTGGTCACTTGAGACCTGCCCAAAGCACAGCTGGACGTAGATGGTGCGTCAAGGTTAGGAGGACTAGCAGCAGAAGCTGAAGAAGATTGGGTGTCCTGTGTTAGCCATTCAACTAGGTCCTCCTCAGACCTTTTCGCGTCCCCCCTGGCACCCGGCATCTGAACAATGTGCATATTTGTAGGGTCTAAAGTAATCACAGCACCACGACCACGACCACAGAACCTGCGGGGTGGCCTGCCTCTGCCTGTCATTTTTTTTTAAATGGACACTAACAATACTATTACACCAATTATATGAGTGGTGGCACTGTGCAAGTGGGCACAGTATACGCTGTGAGACTGACAACAACAAAAAAGACAGATGTTTTAAAAATCACAAATTGTTAATTTTTTTAAATATTAAAAGTACTGTGACAACAAATATGATTGTTGGCACTAGTTGGCAAATGGGCCTGTCTGGCACACACGCTGGGAGAAAGGAAACTGCAATTCAATGGCACTAGGAGACTGAAGAATCACAGTCAAAACAGTTATGATTAACAAAAATTCCAATCCTGTTACAATAAATATGATTGGTGGCACTAATTGGCTAGTTGGGACTGGCACACAGGCAGGAAGGCAGGAGGAAAATGCAATTCAAGGGTACTAGTAGACTGCAGATTGACAGTCAAAACAGTTATGATTGACAATTTTTGCAATACTGTTAAAAGAAATATGATTGCTGGCACTAATTGGATAGTTGGGCCTGGCACACAGGCTGGCAGGCAGGAGAAAAGTGCAATTCAATGGCACAAGCAAACCGAGGATTAAGAACAACAATCAAATTTTTTTTAATTTTAATTAGTAACAATATTGTGACAACAATTATGATTGGTGTAAATAGTTGGCAAGACGGCCTGGCACACAGGCTGGCAGGCAGGAGGTAAATGCAATTCAAGGACACTAGGAGACTGTCATACTGACAGTCAAAAAAGTGATGATTGACAATTTTTGCAATACTGTTAAAAGAAATATGATTGCTGGGAATAATTGGCTAGGTGGGCTTGGCACACAGGCTGCAAGGCAGGAGGAAAGTGCAATTCAATGGCACGAGCAAACTGAGGATTCAGAACAACAATTACCAAAAATGTTATGCCTAGATTTAGAGTTTGGCGGTAGCCGTCAAAACCAGCGTTAGAGGCTCCTAACGCTGGTTTTTACCGCCCGCTGGTATTTAGAGTCAGTCAGGAAAGGGTCTAACGCTCACTTTCCAGCCGCGACTTTTCCATACCGCAGATCCCCCTACGCCATTTGCGTATCCTATCTTTTCAATGGGATCTTTCTAACGCCGGTATTTAGAGTAGTGGCTGAAGTGAGCGTTAGAATTCTAACGACAAAACTCCAGCCGCAGCAAAAAGTCAGGAGTTAAGAGCTTTCTGGGCTAACGCCGGTTCATAAACCTCTTAACTACTGTGCTCTAAAATACACTAACACCCATAAACTACCTATGTACCCCTAAACCGAGGTCCCCCCACATCGCCGCCACTCTATTAAATTTTTTTAACCCCTAATCTGCCGACCGCACACCGCCGCCACCTACGTTATCCCTATGTACCCCTAATCTGCTGCCCCTAACACCTCCGACCCCTATATTATATTTATTAACCCCTAATCTGCCGCCCCCAACGTCGCCTCCACCTGCCTACACTTATTAACCCCTAATCTGCCGACCGGACCTCACCGCTACTATAATAAATTTATTAACCCCTAATCCGCCTGACTCCCGCCTCAATAACCCTATAATAAATAGTATTAACCCCTAATCTTCCCTCCCTAACATCGTCAACACCTAACTTCAAGCATTAACCCCTAATCTGCAGACCGGACCTCACCGCTACTCTAATAAATTTTTTAACCCCTAAAGCTAAGTCTAACCCTAACCCTAACACCCCCTAAGTTAAATATAATTTTTATCTAACAAAATAAATTAACTCTTATTAAATAAATTATTCCTATTTAAAGCTAAATACTTACCTGTAAAATAAACCCTAATATAGCTACAATATAAATTATAATTATATTGTAGCTATTTTAGGATTAATATTTATTTTACAGGCAACTTTGTAATTATTTTAACCAGGTACAATAGCTATTAAATAGTTAATAACTATTTAATAGCTACCTAGTTAAAATAATTACAAAATTATCTGTAAAATAAATCCTAACCTAAGTTACAATTAAACCTAACACTACACTATCAATAAATTAATTAAATAAAATACCTACAATTATCTACAATTAAACCTAACACTACACTATCAATAAATTAATTAAATAAAATACCTACAATTATCTACAATTAAACCTAACACTACACTATCAATAAATTAATTAAATAAAATACCTACAATTATCTACAATTAAACCTAACACTACACTATCAATAAATTAATTAAATAAAATACCTACAATTATCTACAATTAAACCTAACACTACACTATCAATAAATTAATTAAATAAAATACCTACAATTATCTACAATTAAACCTAACACTACACTATCAATAAATTAATTAAATAAAATACCTACAATTATCTACAATTAAACCTAACACTACACTATCATTAAATTAATTAAATACAATACCTACAAATAAATACAATTAAATAAACTAATCAAAGTACAAAAAATAAAAAATAACTAAGTTACAAAAAATAAAAAATATTTACAAACATTAGAAAAATATTACAACAATTTTAAACTAATTACACCTACTCTAAGCCCCCTAATAAAATAACAAAGCCCCCCAAAATAAAAAAATGCCCTACCCTATTCTAAAATTAAAATAGAAAAGCTCTTTTACCTTACCAGCCCTTAAAAGGGCCCTATGCGGGGCATGCCCCAAAGAATTCAGCTCTTTTACCTGTAAAAAAAAACATACAATACCCCCCCCCAACATTACAACCCACCACCCACATACCCCTAATCTAACCCAAACCCCCCTTAAATAAACCTAACACTAAGCCCCTGAAGATCTCCCTACCTTGTCTTCACCACACCGGGTCCCGATCTGTCCAGAAGAGCCTCCGATGTCTTGATCCAAGCCCAAGCGGGGGGCTGAAGACATCCATCCTCCGGCTGAAGTCTTGATCCAAGCAGGCAGAAGAGGACATCCGGACCGGCAAACATCTTCATCCAAGCCGCATCTTCTATGTTCTTCCATCCGATGACGACCGACTGATATTCAAGACCTCCAGCGCGGATCCATCCTCTTCTTCCGACGACTAGACGATGAATGAAGGTTCCTTTAAGGGACGTCATCCAAGATGGCGTCCCTCGAATTCCGATTGGCTGATAGGATTCTATCAGCCAATCGGAATTAAGGTAGGAATTTTCTGATTGGCTGATGGAATCAGCCAATCAGAATCAAGTTCAATCCGATTGGCTGATCCAATCAGCCAATCAGATTGAGCTCGCATTCTATTGGCTGTTCCGATCAGCCAATAGAATGCGAGCTCAATCTGATTGGCTGATTGGATCGGCCAATCGGATTGAACTAGATTCTGATTGGCTGATTCCATCAGCCAATCAGAATTTTCCTACCTTAATTCCGATTGGCTGATAGAATCCTATCAGCCAATCGGAATTCGAGGGACGCCATCTTGGATGACGTCCCTTAAAGGAACCTTCATTCGTCGTCTAGTCGTCGGAAAAAGAGGATGGATCCGCGCTGGAGGTCTTGAAGATCACCTGGTCGTCATCGGATAGAAGAACATAGAAGATGCGGCTTTGATGAAGATGTTTGCAGGTCTGGATGTCCTCTTCTGCCTGCTTGGATCAAGACTTCAGCCGGAGGATGGATGTCTTCAGCCCCCCGCTTGGGCTTGGATCAAGACATCGGATGCTCTTCTGGACAGATCGGGACCCGGTGTGGTGAAGACAAGGTAGGGAGATCTTCAGGGGCTTAGTGTTAGGTTTATTTAAGGGGGGTTTCGGTTAGATTTAGGGGTATGTGGGTGGTGGGTTGTAATGTTGGGGGGGGGTATTGTATGATTTTTTTTTTACAGGCAAAAGAGCTGAATTCTTTGGGGCATGCCCCGCAAAGGGCCCTTTTAAGGGCTGGTAAGGTAAAAGAGCTTTTCTATTTTAATTTTAGAATAGGGTAGGGCATTTTTTTTATTTTGGGGGGCTTTGTTATTTTATTAGGGGGCTTAGAGTAGGTGTAATTAGTTTAAAATTGTTGTAATATTTTTCTAATGTTTGTAAATATATTTTTATTTTTTGTAACTTAGTTCTTTTTTATTTTTTGTACTTTAGTTAGTTTATTTAATTGTATTTATTTGTAGGTATTGTATTTAATTAATTTATTGATAGTGTAGTGTTAGGTTTAATTGTAGATAATTGTAGGTATTTTATTTAATTAATTTATTGCTAGTGTAGTGTTAGGTTTAATTGTAACTTAGGTTAGGATGTATTTTACAGGTAATTTTGTAATTATTTTAACTAGGTAGCTATTAAATAGTTCTTAACTATTTAATAGCTATTGTACCTGGTTAAAATAAATACAAAGTTGCCTGTAAAATAAATATAAATCCTAAAATAGCTACAATATAATTATAATTTATATTGTAGCTACATTAGGGTTTATTTTACAGGTAAGTATTTAGCTTTAAATAGGAATAATGTATTTAATAAGAGTTAATTTATTTTGTTAGATTTAAATTATATTTAACTTAGGGGGGTGTTAGGGTTAGGGTTAGACTTAGCTTTAGGGGTTAAAAAATTTATTAGAGTAGCTGTGAGGTCCGGTCTGCAGATTAGGGGTTAATAAATATAATATAGGGGTCGGCGGTGTTAGGGGTAGCAGATTAGGGGTACATAGAGATAACGTAGGTTGCGGCGGTGTACGGAGCGGCAGAATAGGGGTTAATAATAATAATATGCAGGTGTCAGCGATAGTGGGGTCGGCAGATTAGGAGTTAATAAGTGTAAGGTTAGGGGTGTTTAGACTCGGGGTACATGTTAGGGTGTTAGGTGCAGATGTAGGAAGTGTTTCCCCATAGGAAACAATGGGGCTGCGTTAGGAGCTTAACGCTGCTTTTTTGCAGGTGTTAGGTTTTTTCAGCTCAAACGGCCCCATTGTTTCCTATGGGGGAATCGTGCACGAGCACGTTTTTGAAGCTGGCCGCGTCCGTAAGCACCGCTGGTATCGAGAGTTGCAGTTGCAGTAAATTATGCTCTACGCTCCTTTTTTGGAGCCTAACGCACTGAAAACGCAGCCATTCTGTGAACTCTAAATACCAGCGGTATTTAAAAGGTGCGGGGGGAAAAAAGCATGCGTTAGCTACGCGGGTCGTTACCGACAAAACTCTAAATCTAGCCGTTAATTTTTAATTATTAAGAATACTGTGACAACATATATGATTGGTGTAAATATTTTGAAAGTTGGCCTGGCACACAGGCTGGCTGGCAGGAGAAAAGTGCAATTCAATGGCACGAGCAAACTGAGGATTCAGAACAACTACAGGGAGTGCAGAATTATTAGGCAAGTTGTATTTGTATTGAGGATTAATTTTATTATTGAACAACAACCATGTTCTCAATGAACCCAAAAAACTCATTAATATCAAAGCTGAATAGTTTTGGAAGTAGTTTTTAGTTTGTTTTTAGTTATAGCTATTTTAGGGGGATATCTGTGTGTGCAGGTGACTATTACTGTGCATAATTATTAGGCAACTTAACAAAAAACAAATATATACCCATTTCAATTATTTATTTTTACCAGTGAAACCAATATAACATCTCAACATTCACAAATATACATTTCTGACATTCAAAAACAAAACAAAAACAAATCAGTGACCAATATAGCCACCTTTCTTTGCAAGGACACTCAAAAGCCTGCCATCCATGGATTCTGTCAGTGTTTTGATCTGTTCACCATCAACATTGCGTGCAGCAGCAACCACAGCCTCCCAGACACTTTTCAGAGAGGTGTACTGTTTTCCCTCCTTGTAAATCTCACATTTGATGATGGACCACAGGTTCTCAATGGGGTTCAGATCAGGTGAACAAGGAGGCCATGTCATTATATTTTCTTCTTTTATACCCTTTCTTGCCAGCCACGCTGTGGAGTACTTGGACGCGTGTGATGGAGCATTGTCCTGCATGAAAATCATGTTTTTCTTGAAGGATGCAGACTTCTTCCTGTACCACTGCTTGAAGAAGGTGTCTTCCAGAAACTGGCAGTAGGACTGGGAGTTGAGCTTGACTCCATCCTCAACCCGAAAAGGCCCCACAAGCTCATCTTTGATGATACCAGCCCAAACCAGTACTCCACCTCCACCTTGCTGGCGTCTGAGTCGGACTGGAGCTCTCTGCCCTTTACCAATCCAGCCACGGGCCCATCCATCTGGCCCATCAAGACTCACTCTCATTTCATCAGTCCATAAAACCTTAGAAAAATCAGTCTTGAGATATTTCTTGGCCCAGTCTTGACGTTTCAGCTTGTGTGTCTTGTTCAGTGGTGGTCGTCTTTCAGCCTTTCTTACCTTGGCCATGTCTCTGAGTATTGCACACCTTGTGCTTTTGGGCACTCCAGTGATGTTGCAGCTCTGAAATATGGCCAAACTGGTGGCAAGTGGCATCTTGGCAGCTGCACGCTTGACTTTTCTCAGTTCATGGGCAGTTATTTTACGCCTTGGTTTTTTTCACACGCTTCTTGCGACCCTGTTGACTATTTTGAATGAAACGCTTGATTGTTCGATGATCACGCTTCAGAAGCTTTGCAATTTTAAGAGTGCTGCATCCCTCTGCAAGATATCTCACTATTTTTGACTTTTCTGAGCCTGTCAAGTCCTTCTTTTGACCCATTTTGCCAAAGGAAAGGAAGTTGCCTAATAATTATGCACACCTGATATAGGGTGTTGATGTCATTAGACCACACCCCTTCTCATTACAGAGATGCACATCACCTAATATGCTTAATTGGTAGTAGGCTTTCGAGCCTATACAGCTTGGAGTAAGACAACATGCATAAAGAGGATGATGTGGTCAAAATACTCATTTGCCTAATAATTCTGCACTCCCTGTATTACCAAAAATTTTAATTTTTAATTATTAAGAATACTGTGACAACAAATATGATTGGTGTAAATATTTTGAAAGTAGGCCTGGCACACAGGCTGACAGGCAGGAGAAAAGTGCAATTCAATGGCACGAGCAAACTGAGGATTAAGATCAACAATCAATTTTTTTTTAATTTTACTTAGTAACAATACTGTGACAACAATTATGATTGGTGTAAATAGTTGGCAAGACGGCCTGGCACACAGGAGGTAAATGCAATTCAAGGACACTAGGAGACTGAATACTGACAGTCAAAAAAATGATGATTGACAATTTTTGCAATACTGTTAAAAGAAATATGATTGCTGGGAATAATTGGCTAGGTGGGCCTGGCACACAGGCTGCAAGGCAGGAGGGAAGTGCAATTCAATGGCACGAGCAAACTGAGGATTCAGAACAACTATTACCAAAAATTTTAATTTTTAATTATTAAGAATACTGTGACAACAAATATGATTGGTGTAAATATTTTGAAAGTCGGCCTGGCACACAGGCTGGCAGGCAGGAGAAAAGTGCAATTCAATGGCACGAGCAAACTGAGGATTAAGAACAAGAATCAAAAAACTTTTAATTTTAATTAGTAACAATACTGTGACAACAATTATGATTGGTGTAAATAGTTGGCAAGACGGCCTGGCACACAGGCTGGCAGGCAGGAGGTAAATGCAATTCAAGGACACTAGGAGACTGAATACTGACAGTCAAAAAAGTGATGATTGACAATTTTTGCAATACTGTTAAAAGAAATATGATTGCTGGGAATAATTGGCTAGGTGGGCCTGGCACACAGGCTGCAAGGCAGGAGGAAAGTGCAATTCAATGGCACGAGCAAACTGAGGATTCAGAACAACTATTACCAAAAATTTTAATTTTTAATTATTAAGAATACTGTGACAACATATATGATTGGTGTAAATATTTTGAAAGTCGGCCTGGCACACAGGCTGGCAGGCAGGAGAAAAGTGCAATTCAATGGCACGAGCAAACTGAGGATTAAGAACAAGAATCAAAAAACTTTTAATTTTAATTAGTAACAATACTGTGACAACAATTATGATTGGTGTAAATAGTTGGCAAGACGGCCTGGCACACAGGCTGGCAGGCAGGAGGTAAATGCAATTCAAGGACACTAGGAGACTGAATACTGACAGTCAAAACAGTGATGATTGACAATTTTTGCAATACTGTTAAAAGAAATATGATTGCTGGGAATAATTGGCTAGGCGGGCCTGGCACACAGGCTGCAAGGCAGGAGGAAAGTGTAATTCAATGGCACGAGCAAACTGAGGATTCAGAACAACAATTACCAAAAATTTTACTTTTTAATTATTAAGAATACTGTGACAACAAATATGATTGGTGTAAATATTTTGAAAGTCGGCCTGGCACACAGGCTGGCAGGCAGGAGGAAAATGCAATTCAATGGCACTAGGAGACTGAATATTTGCAGTCCAAAAAATTATGATTTTTATTTTTTTATATACTGTTACAAGAATTATGATTGGTTCCACTAATTGGCTAGTTGGGCTTGGAAAACACGCTGGCAGGCAGGAGGAAAGTGCAATTCAATGGCACGAGCAAACTGATGAATCACAAGCGATCAATTTGGAATTTTAAAGATTAACAATACTTTTACAACAACTAGGATTGGTGGCACTAATTGGCTAGTTTGTGCCTGGCACACAGGCTGCCAGGCAGGAGGAAACTGCAATTCAATGGCACTAGTAGACTAAATATTTGCAGTCCAAAAAATTATGATTTTTAATTTTTTTGATACTGTTACAAGAATTATGATTGGTGCCACTAATTGGCTAGTTGGGCCTGGCACACAGGCTGGCAGATATGAGTCATGGATGGTAGGTAGGGCAGCAATTTAACACAGTATGCTGTGTAAGTGACAAAAACACAGGCCTGATAGAAAATTAAGTTAGATTACACTAGCAAAATATTTTAAAATTTTAGATTTTAATATTAAAATTATGTTAAGAAGTGCAATGCACATATGAGTGATCGCACTGGCTGGCTGCTACGTAGGGCAGCAATTAACAACAGTATGCTGTGTAAGTCAGATAGACAGTTAGACACAGGCCTGATAGAAAATAAAATTAGATTACACTAGCATAATGATTTAAATACTTTTTTGGGGAATTTAAAGAAAAAGGTTAAGCGCATACATATGAGTTGTGGCTGATAGCCTTGGAAGGGCAGCTATTAAAAACAGTAGGCTCTGTAAGTCAGATACACACACGCCTGATAGAAAATACTATTAGATTACACTAGAAAAATTATTTAAATTATTTTTTGGGGGGGGGGATTAAAAAAAGGTTAAACACATATGAGTCGTGGCTCATAGACTAGGGAGGGCAGAAAGTAAACACAGTAGGCTTTGTATGTCAGCAAAACACAAAGGCCTGATAGAAAATGATATTAGATTACACTATCAAAAAAATTTAAACTTTTTTTTTTATATTTAAATTAAGGTGAAGAAGATATTAGTGGTGGCTGCCTGGCACAGACCAATTAACCAAAAGACTGAAAAAAATGAGGTATATTAATGCTGTGTGAGCCTGACAGACACAGGCCTGATAGAAAATGTAATTAGATTACACTAGCAAAATTATTTAATTTTTTTTTTTTTAAATTTAAAATAATGTTATAAACGGATATTAACACTGGTGGCTGGCACAGAGCAATGAACCAGAATATATGCTGTGTGACACAGGCCTGATGGAAAATGAAAAAAAAAAAATTACACTAGCAAAATAATTAAAATTTTTGGTTAGTTAAATTTAAACTAATGTTGTTAGGGAGATATCAGTGGTGGCAGTAATCACAGCATATGCTGTGAGCCTTAAACACACAGGCTAAAAGCCAGGCAAATGCTAATAAAAATACGGAAAAAAAAAAACGGCACGAAATATAGCCCTAAAAGGGCTTTTTGGGGTGCTGTCCTTGCAGCAGAGATGAGTGGAGTCCTTCTGGACTGTAGTGGACACTAAATACACTACCCTAGCTATGTATTTCCCTATAATGTCAGGAGCACAAACACAACACGTCCTCTCACTAAGAAAGCAAGGTCGTTATGAGTCTAAAATGGCGGCTTCCGAGTAGCTGGGAGGGTCTGTGAGGGAGTGTCTGATGTTGATTGGCTCTAATGTGTCAGACGGCTGTGACATACAGGGTCAAAGTTTCCTCAATGATGACACATAGGGGGCGGATCGAACATCGCCATGTGTTCGCCCGCAGCCGCGAACAAGCTATGTTCGCTGTGAACCGTTCGCAGGCGAACAGTTCGGCGGGACATCACTATTCCTCTATTTAATTTACTCCGTGAGGGCAAACTCAAAAACAGGTCAGACCTTACAGACATCCTAGGTGGAGTTTTTGTTAGGTGGCTAAAATATAACCAAGTTCATCATTTTCTCCATACCTACCCTCTCAAACAGTCACTTACAAGAAATCTCACACCCATTCGAATAGACATGCGCTATGACAAGTTCAGCACATCACACCTTATCGTGGGCTAAGAGACTCCTAGTTAATGCACATAGCTCGAAACTTCCTGATTATATAGAACGCTGGCATAGGGAATTGAATAAGACTATCACAGAAGCAGAGTGGGTTAAAATTTTTAATAACACAAGAAAATCTTCTTCCTCAGCTAGATTTTTAGAGACAAATTACAAACTCCTGACTAGGTGGTACTTGACACCTACCAGACTTAAATGCATTTTCCCTGCCTCGTCGGACCTTTGTTGGAGGGGTTGTGGGGAAAGGGGGACGATGACACACATATGATGGGCATGTCCTAAATTGTCACCTTTTTGGGAGGGCATACAGAATATCCTACAAGTCATAATGGGGCGGGGGGATTCCTATCAGCTAGACCCGACAACGGCCCTACTGAACCTGTTACCTAAATGTAAATGTAAATTAAGAACATGACTAATTCAGTTGGCATTGAATTCTGCTAGATCCTTAGTCGCTAGGCTCTGGAAATCTGAAATCTGCCCGACCCTAAAGGACTGGCACTCTCACATGACAGATACTTTGAGAATGGAAGAATACGGTTTCTTTAAATTGAATAGGTTAGGATTCTTCCATGATTTAAAATTCTCCTGGGATGAAATCCAAAATGATCTGAGGATAGAAGGGGGAGCTTTACACAAGTTACAGGAGTGACCTAGGAGGAATTACAGGCCTAGTGTTATCTCAGCTGCTAGGAACAGTACCCCCCAAAGTGCGAAATATCTTTTTCCAAATATTTCTAATAGAAATCATAAAATACAAAGGAGATATGGGGGAAATGTAACCAGCGCTAGAATCAGGAAGCCAATAGTAAAATAAGATGGGAATTATATATAAGAATATAGCACAATTACATATGGCTTATCTCAGATAAATGAAAACAATAAAACCATAAAATCTTAAACATAGGTAAAATGCCACACATAAATATCAGGGCAAAACATATATAGTGAAAAACAGTCTCAGCGAGGTGTGTATGTATACACGTTAAAGTGAAGAGAGAGTCCCGAGATAGGAAATCCCAATTAGTGCCAATAGGGTGTATTCGTAGAAGTATGAGCCGTCTACATTTAGTCCCTGGAATTGAAACACCCTCCAATAGGTGAACAACACTCCACACGAGCCCTTTAGGGTATATACTCACAGGAGCTACCCTCAATCTGTATGAGGTAAGGGTCAAGCGGGAATCCTCCGTGCAGCTTTGTGTATGAAGTCCGTCGTGTATTTCTCCCCTCAAAGGTTTCCTATCAGGCTCGGGCAGTGCAGGCTGATAAGGGTGTTTAAATTCGAGGGACTAAATGTAGACGGCTCATACTTCTACGAATACACCCTATTACAAAAAAAAACTATTGTTTTTCATTGTATATGTTTTGCCCTGATATTTATGTGTGGCATTTTACCTATGTTTAAGATTTTATGGTTTTATTGTTTTCATTTATCTGAGATAAGCCATATGTAATTGTGCTATATTCTTATATATAATTCCCATCTTATTTTAATATTGGCTTCCTGATTCTAGGATTGGTTTTCCCCATATCTCCTTTGTATTTTATTTATATATATATATATATATATATATGCATACAGAAGAGCGCTTCTCTCTTCTGTATGCAAATTAATTATGACCCAGGGGAAGTCTCCCTATGGGTGTTAGGGGCAACCAGATATGGACTCCTTGGCCAGTGCTTGCTTAGAGGAATGTGGCTGCACCTCACCGATGAGGCCCAATAGGCCGAAACGATGGTCTGGGGTTGTCATGTTCCTTGTTCAAAGGAGAATTGCCTGGTATTTCGGGGCTGGACTGACCTTAACTGGCGGGATCAGACTGATATGCTTCAGGATAGTTTTCCAATGTGAAAGGCACACTGGTCTAAAAGAGGCTGCTCCAGGTGGTAAATTGCCAGAGAACTAGCTGATGAGCTGTTGTTTGTTCCTGTTAGAGCGCTTCTCTCTTCTGTATGCAAATTAATTATGACCCAGGGGAAGTCTCCCTATGGGTGTTAGGGGCAACCAGATATGGACTCCTTGGCCAGTGCTTGCTTAGAGGAATGTGGCTGCACCTCACCGATGAGGCCCAATAGGCCGAAACGATCGTCTGGGGTTGTCATGTTCCTTGTTCAAAGGAGAATTGCCTGGTATTTCGGGGCTGGACTGACCTTAACTGGCGGGATCAGACTGATATGCTTCAGGATAGTTTTCCAATGTGAAAGGCACACTGGTCTAAAAGAGGCTGCTCCAGGTGGTAAATTGCCAGAGAACTAGCTGATGAGCTGTTGTTCGTTCCTGTTAGAGTGCTTCTCTCTTCTGTATGCATATATATATATATCAATATATATATCTATCTACCTATATCTATCTATATATATATCTATCATCTATCTATATATACTGTATATCTATCTATCTATCTATCTATCTATCTATCTATATATATGTCATTAATAAGAGGCTGCCAAGGCTACCTCCACCCCCCTCCTACCTGAATTACTGTGCTTTGCCCTGTTTTCTGGCCCATTGTGGATTACTGTGTGCCCCAAACTCCCTCCCTTTTGTGTTCTCACTGCTTATACTTCATCTTGGAAAGAGCTGATCTCTTGCCGCTTGGCTACTTTCCGGCTGGCTGGCCTTATGGAACTACTAGCCGGCCGGGCTACCCAGGAATCCCGCTGATCTTTGCCCTAAGGTCTCTCTAGAGGTCCTTTGTCCCAGAGCTCAGCTCTTTTGGTGATTAGTTGTGCCTTTGGTGGACAAGGATTGGGGGATTGCCGAGGGGGAGCCCACCCATGAACGGGGGGTTTTGGACATCCCCACCTCAATAACTTTGCCAGGCTTCCGCTCCGGTCCCCAGTAACAAATCATGTTGCTTTTTGGACTGTGGCATCTGGGGACCGAGGGCTTTCCAATGACACCCTGGAATGGCCGCCGCTCCCCAGGGATCACACCAAAACTGCGACCTAGATATTGTGGGGTTTCTATGGACCTATAGCTCCCCTGGAAGTGCCAGTATGCCTGGAGGGGCGGCAATGGTAGGAGATCCTGGGAATAGATAAGACTCTTATTAAGATTAGAATGTGTACATAAACTGTGTGGTTTTCCCAATAAACTCTGTTCGTGTTTCACCTAAATACTGGTCTTGTCTGGTTATTAGGGTGGGCTCTTGCTAAAATCACTTTCTCCACTCTACAGCTACAGGTTCCAGGTACAGGAAGGACCCTTTTGGCAGAGCTACCCAGTCGTGGTAGCCGGAGTCCATCACAACTGGTTAGCAGCGGTGGGATACTTCCTTCTACCTGGAACATCCAAACCACCACTGTAATGCTTGTGGGATATTTCCCTATCAGACTAAACTTGGCCAGTAGTCTTCTTATCCCGGCGTCAAGTGGAAGGATAAGGAAATATCCCAGAACAAACTGAGTTTCAGAAATGAGGTAAGCAGTCCTCACTGTAGACAGGGTAGTTCTTCACGGTAATAAGATTAAGGCAGAGAATGGTCAGAGACAGGTAGAGTTCAGCAATATAAAGGCAATTCAGCAGTATAGCAGTTCAGGGGTAAACCAATAGAATGGTCAGGAACAGGCAGAGGTCAGCAACAAAAGATAATCCAGCAGTTTAGCAGTTCAGGGGTTAACCAAAAGAATGGTCAGACAGGCAGAGTTCAGTAATGATAAGGCAATCCAGCAATTCAAGGGTTAAACAGGCAGAGTGGTCAGACAGCCAGAGTTTAGCAATGATAAGGCAATCCAGCAATTCAAGGGTTAAACAGGCAGAGTAGTCAAACAGGCAGAGTTCATTAATGATAAGGCAATCCAGCAATTCAAGTAATAAAGCACCTAGGAGCACACACAGTAACACCTATACTTGGGCAATGAATGCAGGAAAGAGAGGTATATAGGGGTGGATTTGCACAAGGGAGGGCACGCAGCTGCACTCAGGACCGGCATTAGAGTAACTTGAGGTGAGCAGCATGGAACCAGAGTCGTCTTTGAAGGGTGAGCAGCATGGAACTTGGAGACCAGAGATGGAGCATGCACATTTCGGTCAGGGACCCAGGAACGCTCCACCACAGAGTAACCTTTCCAGTGTATAAGGTTTTGGAGTTGCCTGCGTCTGATTCTAGAATCCATGATTTTGGTAATCTCTTACTTCGTTTCGCCGAGAATTAGGAGTGGAGAAGGAGGGCGTCTGCATCGAGTTTGTGATATATGGTTTGAGCAAGATGTGAAAGACTGGGTGAATATGCAAGGCCACTCTGTAGGGACCAATATACCTATGTCCTAATTTGTGACAGGGTTGACTTAAGCGGATATGTCAGGTAGAGACACAGACACGGTCATCAGCAGAAAAGGCATGAATATTAGCTCGATGATTATCGGCAAACCTATTGTATCTGGAGATGGTTGGGAGTAGCTGAGAGTTTTGCCAATGGGTAGTGAGGTCAGTGAAGTGACGTTCTGCAGCAGAGACTTCTGTGGATTGAACAGAAAGAGGAAAGACATGAGGTTGATAACCAGCTGCAGCCTGGAAGGGAGAGCATTGTAGAGAAGAATGCCAATGAGTGTTCCTTGCCAGCTCAGCTAGGGGTAACAACCCAGACCAATTAGTATGCTGAGAATTGACATATGCTCAGCGATAAGCTTTAAGATCTTGATTGGTTCTCTCCATCTGCCCATTAGTCCGGGGGTGATAACCAAATGACAAAGATACAGTGGTTCCGAGCAATTTGCAAAAGCATCTCCAGAATGTAGAAATGAATTTAGGTCCTCTTTTAGAGACAATATTTACGGGTAGACCATGTAGGCGTACCACATGTAACAGAAAAAGAGTGGACAATATCCATGGCTATGTGTGTCCATGGTTGTTTAGGTACGGACAATGGTTGAAGTAAGCCATGGGAACAGGGAATCTTATTAACAGCACAAGTCTAAGAAGCTTTGACATAATCCTGAGAGTCCGACTTCATGGTAGGTCACCATACATGTTGGGAAAGAAGTTTAAAGGTTCTTGTCAAACCAGGATGACCTGACAGCTTGCTGTAATGAGCCCAGGATAGCATGGGAGAGCAAAGGTTTGGAGGAGCATAAAGGATCTCAGGAGCCGCAAGGGCATCAGAAGGTTTTCTTGACTGGGCTCGTTTGCAGTCTTTGAAGAAGAGAGGTGATAAGCTGAGCAACCACACAGGAGGGAGATATGATGTGTTCGATAGGAGCTTCAGAAGAGTAACTACACTGAGGAAATTGACGGGAAAGGGTATCAGCCTTTTTATTCTTAGATATTGACATATTGACGGCAGATAAGAGCCATAGGCCCAGCAAGTCTGCCCGACCTTACCTAACAGTATAAACTTATCTAGTTCGTAGGATAGCCTTAAGCTTGTCCCATGCATTTTTAAAGTCCCCCACAGTGTTTTGTGCTACTACCTCTTGAGAAAGTTTATTCCATAAATCAATCACTCTTTCTGTAAAGAAGTGCTTCCTCAAATTACTCCTGAATCTACTACCCTTTAGCTTGAGCTCATGACCCCTTGTTCTTGAATAGCCTCAGTTTTACTAAACCATTTAATGTACTTGAAAGTTGCTATCATATCACCTCTTTCCATTCTCTCCTCTAAGCTATACATATTTAGGTCATTGAGCCTATCCTGGTAAGTTTTATTTTTTAGACCATGTACCATTTTGGTAGCCCTCCTTTGCACAGATTCAAGTTTGTTAATATCCTTCTGAAGATATGGCCTCCAGAACTGCACACAATACTCAAGATGAGGCCTAACTAATGATCTATAAAGTGGCATAAGAACCTTACTATTTCTGCTGCAAATACCTCTACCAATACATCCAAGCATTCTGCTAGCCTTACTCGCTGCATTACTACATTGTTTACTACGTTTTAAATCATCTGAGATAATAATTCCCAAGTCCTGTTCCTCATCTGTAACAGTCAGTAAAGTGTCATTGAGTCTGTAATTAACATTTGGATTTTTCTTCCCTAAATGCATTATTTTACACTTTGCTGTGTTAAACTTTAGATCCCAGTCGTTTGTCCAATCTTCCAATTGTTGTATATCACTTCTCATTTTGTCTACCCCCCCCCCCCCCTGGAACATCCACTCTGTTACAAATTTTTGTATCATCTGCAAAGAGACATACTTTCACCTGTAGCCCTTTGCTGATATTGCAGATAAATATGTTAAACAAAACAGGCCCCAGAACTGACCCTTGAGGAACACCACTAGTAACAGCCCCCTCTGCTGAATTAACTCCATTTACTAAGACACTTTGTTTTCTGTCCTTAAGCCAGCATTCCACCCAGTTCACAATTTTTGAATCTAGACCAAGGAGATACAGTTTGTGAATTAGTTTATTGTGTGGGACGGTGTCAAATGCTTTGCTGAAATCTAGATATGCTACATCAACTGCTCCACCCTTGTCTAATACTTTTGTTACATAATCAAAGAAGTCAATTAGATTAGTCTGACATGATCTCCCTGAAGTAAAACCATGCTGATTTTGGTCCTCTAAATTGTTTGTCTTTATGCAAGTCATAATTCTTTCTTTTAAGAGGCTTTCCATTAATTTCCCTACTACTGAAGTTAAACTAACTGGCCTGTAGTTGCCAGATTCTTCTCTACTGCCCTTTTTATGAAGAGGTATTACATTTGCTATTCTCCAATCATCTGGGACAGCTACTGTTAATAGTGACTGATTAAACAGATCAGTTAATGGGACAGTTAGCACTGATCGAAGTTCTTTTAAAACCCTTGGATGAATATTATCAGGACCCACTGCCTTTTTAACATTTATTTTTGAGAATGCTAACAAAACCTCATCCTCTGTAAAAAGATTACTGTTAAGCTTGTTTCTATTTTTCGTAGCATCCCTTAATGTAGACATTGTATCTTCACAATCTTTTGTGAAAACAGAACAGAAGTAATCATTGAGACAGTCTGCAATCTGCTTATCTCCTTCTATTATTCTACCATCAACTGATTTCAATTTTACTATTCCTACCTTATTTTTTCTTCTTTCACTGATATATCTAAAGAATGTTTTGTCCCCATGTTTTACTGCCTGTGCTATCTTCTCTTCTGCATGAGCTTTAACCTTCCTAATTAACTGCTTAGTCTTTTTTTTGTTGGAGTCTCCATATTTTCATATCATCATCTGCTTGTGTGTGTCTGTAATTTTTATAAGCTATATTTTTTGTCTTTACAGCATGTGCTACTTCTTTGGAAAACCAAATTGGTTTCCGCTTTCTTTTACTTTTACAGACATGTCTAATACAGTGTGCGGTTGCATCTAAAATGGCACCTTTCACAAATTCCCACTGTTCTTGAACCCCTGTAATAAGAGTTTTCCCTTTTAAATAGTTTTTTAGGTATTCTCCCATTAATGAAAAATCTGCTGTCCTAAAGTCTAAAACTTTTGTTTTAGTCTGGGTGGACAGTATCTGCACATGAATACTAAACCAAACAGATTGATGATCACTGGATCCTAAGTTCTCACCTACAGACACATCTGAACCTGTATCACTGTTTGTAAGTATTAGATCTAATATAGCTTCCTTACGAGTTGGTTCCTTGACTAATTGCTCAAGTGATTCCCCTAGCAGAGATTCAAGAATATACCTGCTTCTAGCTGATCTAGCAGAAGGAATCTTCCAGTCTATATCTGGCAAATTAAAGTCCCCCAGTACTATAACCTTACCCTTCATGGTCATTTTGGTTATTTCTTCTAATAACAGATTGTCGAGTTTTTCATCCTGCAATGGAGGCCTATATACAACCCCTATTCTAAAAACATTTTTATCTCCAATTTCCAAAGTCACCCAAATACTTTCCACCTCATCATTTGTTCCTACAATTTCAGTAACCTTTATATTTTCATTTCCACCTCATCATTTGTTCCTACAATTTCAGTAACCTTTATATTTTCATTTACATACAGATCAACTCCTCCACCTTTCTTTCCTACTCTGTTCTTTTTAAATAACCTGTATCCAGGTATGACTATGTCCCAGTCATGCAAATCATTGTACCATGTTTCTGTTATAGCTACTAAATCCAAGTTGTCCCTAGTCATTATTGAAATGAGTTCAGGTAATTTATTTCCTAAACTGCGAGCATTTGTGCTCATGGCACGAAGAATTTTTATATTAGAATTTCTAGAATTGTTACTTGGACTAACAGTTTTGGAATTATGTGGGGGGCAGGTGGATATATTAATGCTACCCCCCTTTATTAGTTTAAATGATTTCTAATAAAGCATTTGAACTCCTCTTCCAGATACTCTGTTCCTTTAGCATCCAAATGCAAGCCATCTCTCCTAAATAACCTAGTATATTTCCAAACAGAGCTATAATGGCCAATAAAACCAAATCCTCGTTCCCTGCACCACTTATCTAACCAAGAATTAAATGTTGTTATCCACTCCATCTTTCCTGCTTCCTGGCCATACACAGGTAAAATAGCAGAAAATTATAGAGTTGATGCCACAGTCTCTAAATGATTACCTAGGTCACAAAACTCTTTCTGAACAGCAGCAACATGATTACTAGCCAGATCATTTGTTCCTAAATGAACAATCACATCTAACTCACTTCCCTTTCCTGCTGCCTTAACAATTCTCAAAATATGATTCTTATCCCTGTGAGCAGTAGCTCCTGGAAGACATCTAACCTCCCTTGCTTCTCCTTTCCTTTCACCTAAATACACATTCCTCAATATAGAGTCACCCACTAACAGTCTTTTCCTCAAAAACACATCTGCAGTTCTTTCCTGTGTTATGTTACCTGGAGAATCAGGTACCAATAGATTTAAATTACCTGTTACAGCTTCAGAGGGCTCAGAAACAGCAATCTCCTCATCACAAGTGTATTCGGCAAGAGCAGCATAGGAGTTTTGCAATGGCAGAGGTTGTGGGCAATGCTTCTGGTCTACTGTTCTAATTCTTCCAGAGCCTGCAGTGCAGTCTCTCCTTGCTGATCTCTGGGGTAGAGGGGCTTCTTTCTGAGGCAGCTTTGTAGTAACAGGTTACTTACCTTAGCTTGAAGTTTAGCTATTTCTTCCCTTAAGAGGGAAAACTGCTTACAAACAGGACAGCCCCTAAATCTCCAAAAAGTAGCACGATTAAAAAGTGCAAAACACCCATTGCACTGTATCTGAGACATTTTAAACTATGCAACACTTTAACAATAAGAAAAATATAAGTATTCTTTACTACTGAATAACCCTGAATAACTCCTGAAATAACTCAAATATCCTTATTTATTTGATCCTTTTTTAGCTTGATCCCTTTGCTAAGAAGCAGAGCTAAATGTTTAGCAGAGCTAAACAGATCTCTTTAAATACCCTCAGAAAGATAGGGTGGGTCCCTCCTAATTGCTCACCTATGCAAACAATCTAATTGTTATCTAATTGCAATACTAAAAACCAGAATACAAAAGAATGTAAATTAACTCAAACCTTTAACTATTCAATTTCTGTAGTGAAACTAATTCACAGTTCAGGTCTACCACCTTTAACTATTCAATTTCTGTAGTGAAACTAATTCACAGTTCAGGTCTACCACCTTTCTGAAATAACTTTTCCTTTTTTAGCTTGATCCCTTTGCTAAGAAGCAGAGCAGGAAGGTAAGAAACTATAAAGTTAAAACAGGAAAAGAATAGGGCCCACCTGGCCTGTCGAGGATTGAGTCGATGAGCAGTCTCTAGGTATGTCAGATTCTTGTGGTCAGTGAGAATCTGAATAGGGTTGGTGGTACCCTCTAGCCAATGATGCCATTCAGTCAGGGCCATCTTAATGGCTAAGAAGTCATGATTAACCACATCGTAATTCCTTTCAGCAGGAGTGAACTGTTTGGAGAAAAAGGCTACAGGGTGCAATTTGGAGGTTAAAGGGTCCCTTTGGGTTTAGACTCTACCAACTCCTATCTCGAAGGCATAAACCTCTAAAGTGAAGTGCAGGTCAGGATCAGGATGGCGGAGCACAGGAATAGAACAATAGACCTTTTTCAGATGAGAGAAAGCTTCCACAGCTACGGGAGGCCAATTCTTGCAGTCTCTGATTTGTTTAGTCAGCTCCGTGAGTGGAGCAACGATTTGGGAGTTCTTTATAAACTTGGAGAATATTTGGAGAACCCCAAGAATCTTTGTAGTTCATTTAATGAGGTGGTATGAGGCCATTCCAGAACTGTGGGTAGCTTTGTAGGATCCATGGCAAAACCTTCCTTCAAGATGACATAGCCAAGAAACTGGATCTGAACTTGATCAAACTCACATTTCTCCAGTTTGGCCACCAGAGAATTGTTTCTGAGGCGAAGAAGTATCTGTTTTACATGCTCATGATGCTCCTCAAGGGTGGAGGAAAATATAGGATGTCATCCAAATAGACGATCACAGTGCGATTAAGGAGGTCACGGAAGACATCATTGACAAATGCTTGGAAGACAGCAGGGGCATTACACAGCCCAAAAGGCATTACAAGGTATTCGTAATGCCTGGATCTCATGTTGAAGGCTTCCATTCATGTCCTGGGAAGATACTAATGAGATTGTACGCCCCACGTAGGTCCAACTTTGTAAAGTAGCAAGCATTTTGGAGAGAATCATATATTTCAGTGATCAAAGGAATAGAATAACGATTCTTGACAGTAATGTTGTTTAGGGCTCTGTAGTCGATACAGGGTCTGAGACCACCATCCACCAGGAGAGGAGGAAGGGCAAATAAAGCCTTTAGCTAGGTTTTCTTGGATATACAAGAGAAAGAGATGGGGCTCCCTTGGTAAATATATGGTATATAAATAAAGCTGAGCAATGCAAAAAGTGTGTTGACAATTAACAGTAAACAGATGTGGTCAATATAAAACAAATAAATGGTGGATTGTTTACAAAAATGTAAAATTAATATATTAATTTGATAAAAAGTCCCAAATCACCAAATCACAAGAAAACAGAGGATGATTCGGGTCAAGGCAGCTGTCTGTGTGAGGATCAAGGCCCAGATCCTGGATCAAATATCTGTAAACAACATAAGAAGACAGAAGTGCCACATGGCCCAATATTGTTTGGTAAGATATATAAGCAAATATCAGTGTAATGACACACTCACATTTGATGAGACACCCCTAGTGGTGTAGAAGAAGCGGCCTGGGATCATATACAATCACCCAGCAGACTGACCTCCAATGGCTGATCAGCACTATTTGGTGAAGCACCTTCCTTTGGTGCACTAGAAGCAAACTGGGATCAAACAGTCACCCTGTAGACTGATAACCGGTGAAACAGGAACTCTCAGCAATCCAGGATGGACAAATTGATAATAGAAAGGTCTGGCAGCAAGTGCTAAATATAATAAAAAAACTTACTTTATTAAAATATAATTAAAAAATACTGTCAACGCATTTCTCACCCAACCAGTGGATGTTTCATTAGGCTTAAACCTGGTTGTGCTGGAGAATGAATGACATTGAACTGTAATTGTTCGCTATATAGGACTCACACAGTCATGGTTAGGGGTGCTGATTCGAAATGGATTAAACCTGATTCAAGGGGAGTGCCATCCAGAGTGGTTATTTTAAGACATCATTTTTTCTAAAGAAGAGGCAACCCTGCGTGAATCATGAAACGGTGATCCAGAAAATTTCCAGCTGTCCCTGAATCAATAAAGGCTTGAGCGTGGACAGAATTCTGAAGAAAGGTAAGGGTAACAGGTACCAGGATCCGAGAAGAGTGAGGGGAATTAGTAGTGGCCACGCTTAGAGGTACCCCACTTTTATCCTCTAAGTGTTGGCTTTTCCTGGCAGTATATCACAGTTCTTGAGTTGGTGTGAATTAGAACCACAATAGAAACACAGTCTCAATCTCCTTCTCTGTCTTTCAGATTCAGAGGTAACTGGAGGTTCTGAAGGGGTAGAGGATAGTCTAGAGACTGGATGAGTAGGAGGACGAGAGGGAAGGATTCTGCGTGTTCTCTGTCTCTCAGCTTGTCTCTACTGAAAGCGAGAATCCAGACTGATATAAAGTGCTATGAATTTATCCAAGGAAGATTGAACATCATGATAAGTGAGCTTATCCTTGAAACGCTCATACAGGCCTCTCCTGAAGGCCGCTTTGAGAGCATTGCCATCCCAACTGGTCTGATGTGCCAAGGTGCGAAACTCAATGGCGTATTGTGCCACAGATCTATTGCTCTGGCAGAGATAAAAGAGAGAGTACACTGCAACAGAAGTGCGGCTGGAGTTATCAAATACAGAAGATAATGCAGAAATGAAGGCATCAGCATCGTTGAGTGCTCTGTTCCAAAAGGGGAGAGACCCAGGCTAGGGCCTTGTCTTTCAATAAAGAAATGATAAAAGTGACCTTTGACTGATGAGACTGGAAGGTGTGAGGATCATTGCGCAAGTTTAGCCTGCAATGGTTGAGAAAACCCCTACAGTCGGTAGTACCATCATACTTGTCAGGCAACGGTACCCAGGGTATACTTCCAGAAACAGGGGGGGAGTTGCAGCACTAGCAGCAGGGGCCAGCTGTGTCACAACAGGAGTAGCATTTTTCTCTGCAACCAGTAAGGAGAGCATAGTAGTTATAGCCTCCAGTTTAGAATCCACATTCTGCAAGTGTATGGCGTGGGTCCCCAGGGTCTGTCCATGAAGAGAGACTGCTCTTACTATCTCATTTGGGTCTATGGCCCAAGTATAATGTAATGCTCGTGGGATATTTCCCTATCAGACCAAACTTGGCCAGTAGTCTTCTTATCCCAGTGTCAAGTGGAAGGATAAGGAAATATTAAAGAACAAAGTGAGTTTAAGAAATGAGGTAAGCAGTACTCATGGTAGACAGGGGAGTCCTTCACGGCAATAAGATTAAGGCAGAGAATGGTCAGAGACAGGCAGAGTTCGGCAACTGAAAGGCAATCCAGCAGTATAGCAGTTCAGGGGTAAACCAATATAATGGTCAGGAACAGGCAGAGGTCAGCAACAAAAGGTAATCCAGCAGTTTAGCAGTTCAGTGGTGAACAAATAGAATGGTCAGGAACAGGCAGAGATCAGCAACAAAAGGTAATCCATCAGGTTAGCAGTTCAGGGGTTAACCAAAAGTCAGACAGGCAGAGTTCAGTAATGATAAGGCAATCCAGCAATTCAAGGGTTAAACAGGCAGAGTGGTCAGACAGGCAGAGCTCAGCAATGATAAGGCAATCAAGCAATTCAAGGGTTAAACAGGCAGAGTAGTCAGACAGGCAGAATTCAGTAACAAAAAGGGAATCCAGCAATTCAAGTAATAAAGCACCAAGGAGCACACACAGTAACACCTATACTTGGGCAATGAATGCAGGAAACAGAGGTACTTACATAGGGGTGGATTTGCGCCAGGGAGGGCACCCAGCTGCAATTAGGACTGGCATCAGAGTAGCTTGACGTGCGGTGATGACGTCATCGTCGCTTGCCAGAAGCAACCACCACATCCAAGGCTGGGCAAGGCCCATGACAACAGAGGGAAGCGGTGGCCAGAACCGGAGCGGCGTGACAACCACCAGGATTACTTCGGATGGTACTCTGGGCTTAAAAGAAATACACTTAAAGATTTGCTGGATGTTTGAGGATAAGTGGCCAGCAACAAATCCAAGGCAGCAATCATCGCTGAGCTAATGGAATGCGATCAAGCCAGCGATCAGGCTAGTGAGCCCGGCAGTGACCGGGCCAGCGAGCCCTTAATGGGTGGGGATGTCCGAGGTCCAGAGAGAGATCCGGTGACAACTGGCACTCTATGAGACCACCCCACCACAGGAGATTATCACCCAGATAATTGCAGGCACAACTTGCCTCAAGATGTTGGAGGTACAGAAAGTTATGGGGTGAGCCACACCGGCTGCGCAGGGGCCAACTTCACCCCCCTAAGAAGTTACCTCACAAGGCTTTTTGTGCTTTTAAGGACGGAGACGAAGAGATCCACCGGTACTTACAAATGTTTGAGACGCAGTGCATACTGCAGGGCATTGCCAGTGCCGTCAGAGTTACCCTCCTGATTGGGAAGCTGTTGGGGAGAGCCTGGGATGCCTTTGAGGCTATCCCCTTGGAAGCCAAAAGGAATTATGACCGGGTAAAAGAACGCATCCTAGCCCGATACGCCATAACGCCGGAGGCTCACCAGCTGAAGTTCCGAGGGTTGAGGAGAAAAGAGGGGCAGCCTTGCACTGAGTGGGAACACCAGTTCACCCGTTCCTTGGACTACTGATTTGCGGGCTGCCAAGTGACCTCCCTTGCCCAAGCCTCCCAGCTCATTCTCCTGGAGCATTTTTATGATCACTTCCCGCTGGAGGTATGAGAATGGGTCAGGGACCGGAAACCCTAGACGATAGATCAAGCTGCTGCCCTGGTGGATCAGTTTTTAGATGCCACCCAGTTTGAACTGAACCTTGCCCAGCGGGCCACTCCACTGAAGTTCAGGCTCACCCACCGATACCCCCAGCACCACCGGCACAACCCGCTCCTCAGGGCCTAGTCCACCCCGGAAGATGGAAATTAGGTGTTACAGGTGTGACCAGATGGGTCATGTCCGATCCAACTGTCCAAGGAATCTGCCCCCTGCTCAATGGACGGGAGCTCCAGGAACACCACCCACTGCTTGGAGTCAGAGAGCCCCACTGACCCTACCGCTTGGACCGAAGAGGAATTTGGGGTCCTGCTTGAGGTGGACCCGGTAAAAGCAGCAATGGGCGACAACCGCCTACATCACTGCCAGGTCGTATGTATTAACAGCCGGCAGGCACAAGGCCTACGGGACAGCAGAGCCACAATTACCCTTGTCCAGCCATACCTAGTCATCAATTTGAACCAGACAAGGAAGTCCATTAAGTTTGTGTGGCTGGAGGTAAGGTGCTCCGGATCCCTACAGCACAAGTTCACCTGGATTGGGGTGCCGGCTCCTTCTTTGTATTAGATGGCTCAACCGATGCTTGCCTTGTCACCACATGCCAGCAAGACAGACTCCAGGCCACCGCACTTGACCTGGGGAACCAGGTATGCCACTACTTCTGCCCGACCATTTACCCACTTCTCCCACTGACTTCACCCAGGAGACGTTGAGTGACCCGATATTGGCCCCATACCATGCCCGGGCAGGGACCGACCCAGGGGGGCTAGGAGGGGACCATTTTGAGTGGGACAGAGGGCTCCTATACAGGGTTACCTAGGGGAGCGGGAGCAGGCAGATGCCCAAGCACCAGTTGGTGGTACCACAAAAGTATCAGTACAACCTGCTGCGCATAGGGCATGACATTCCCCTGGCAGGACACCTAGGAATCACTAGAACCCGCCACTGACTCACTCAGACCTTCTTCTGGCCAGGGATTACAGGGGACGTTAGGCAGTACAGTGGACCACTCCAAAGCCTCCCTGCACCCCAGCCCTATAATCAACGAACCCTTCAGCAGAGAAGCGGTTGACATTGTTGGTCCCTTGCCCAGTCCCAGTCCTTTGGGGAAAAAGTACATCTTGACAGTAGTAGACAATGCCACCCGATACCCAGAGGCAATCCCCCTGGCCAATATCCAGGCAGAGATGATGGGCTGCTCTGGATATTTGGTAGAGTGGGTTTCCCCCGGGAGATTATCTCAGACCAAGGAACCCAGTTTACTGTTGAGCTCATCCAGCAGCAATCGAGGCTTTACGGGATAAAACCCCTGCCAAGCTCTCCATACCACCCCTAGACTAACGGGCTGTGTGAGAGGTTTAACAGGACCCTGAAGCAGCTGCTTAGGACATTCTTGGCCTCTCACAAAGATTGGGAAAGATACGTGCTGCACCTCCTATTCGCTTACAGAGAGGTGCCCCAGGAATCCACTGGGTTCTCCCCTTTCAGTTAGTATATGGCCGGAGGGTGAGGAGGCCCCTAGATCTACTTAGATCCCACTGGGAAGGGTCAGTTGGGGAGGGAGGACCCTCCATCGTAGGGCACGTCCTAGAATTTAGGGACTGACTGAAGGACTTTGCCGCTCGCATGCCAGAGAACCTTCAGATCGCCCAAGGTAGGCAGACGCGGTGGTGCAACAGGAATGCTCAGTGGTAGAGCAGCTGTGTGACACTACCTACCTGGTAGCCAAATGTTTAGATGACCGGATCCGCCGGACCTTTCATGTGAATATGTTGAAGGCATACCAGGAGAGGCCCGAAGAGGTAGCCGCCATATGTGCTCCTGCCATGGAGGACTCTGAGAGTCTCCCCATGCCAGAGCTACCCGGGTGGAATAGGGCACCCGCAGGCATAGGGGACATAAAGTTAGATGAGAGGCTAGGGACTGTACAGCGGGAGCAAGTCAGACAGGTATTAGAGAGCCGACAAGACATGTTCTTCACTGATCCTGGTACACCACTGTAGTGGTGGACTGAGTGGAGACCCTGGGACAGGTGCCCCTGCGTACCAGGTCCCAGAATCGGTTAGGGAAAACATGCGCAGCAAGCTCAGAGAGATGCTCGACACCAGCATTATTAAGCCATCCAACAGTCCCTGGGCATCCCCAGAGGTGCTGGTACCCAAGCAGGACTCTACCACCTGATTTTGTGTAGACTACCGTAGGCTTAACGACAGAACCATGACCAATGCCTATCCCTGGGTGGATGACCTCCTGGACCACATTGCCCGCAGTAACTTTCTGATGACCTTAGACCTCTGCAAGGGGTACTGGCAGATTCCCCTGGATCCTGAATCTATTTCGAAGTCAGCATTCATCACCCCATTCAGCCTGTACCAGTTTAAGGTCATGGCTTTTGGGATGAAGAATGCTCCGGCGACCTTCCAGAGAATGGTAGATCGCCTCCTCTTTGGCCTTCAGGATTATGCCTGTGCATACCTGGATGACATTGCAATCTACAGCGATACCTGGGAGGCCCACTTGGTCCACCTAGACACCGTTTTGGACTGCATCAAGGCTGCGGGTCTGACTCTGATGCCAGACAAATGTACGGTAGAGCGCTCCAAGGTCCAGTACCTTGGACACCGAGATGGCTGATGAGGCCCATTGAAGGCCGAAACGATCATCTGGGGTTGCTATGTTCCTTATTCAGAGTGAATTGCCTGGTATTTCGGCACTGGAATGACTGTAATAGGCGGGATCAGACTTATATACTACAGGAAAGTTCTACTCTGTGAAAAGCATTACTGAGCTAAAAGAAGCTGCACCCAGCTGGTAAATCGCCATAGAACAGGCTAACAATGGTATTGAGCCGGTTTTTAATTCCTGTGAGTGTGCTTCTCACTGTGTGTATTTAGTCTCCCTATGGGAAAAAGGGGAATCCAGATGTGGACTCCTTGCTCAATGTGCTTAGAGGAATATGGCTACACCTCACTGACAAGGCCCAATGAAGCCCGAAACGATTGTCTGGGGTTGCTATGTTCCTTGTTCAGAGTGAATTGCCTGGTATTTCGGCGCTGGACTGACTGTAATAGGCGGGATCAGACTGATATACTACAGGAAAGTTCTACTCTGTGAAAAGCATTACTGGGCTAAAAGAAGCTGCACCCTGGTGGTAAATCGCCATAAAAAAGAATAACAATGGTATTGAGAGGTTTTTTCGTTCCTGTGAGTGTGCTTCTCACTGTGTGTACTTAGCTTTCCTAGGGACAGCAGGGTACTACCACAAGTTTGTCCCTAACATAAGTGCCCTGGCCAAACCTTTGACCGACCTGATGCAAGAACAAGTGTGAGGCCGATTTCCAATACCTAAAGACAGCTCTAATTTCTGCCCCTAATCTTGGCCACTCCTAACCCATCCAAATGTTTTTGTGTCCATACAGATGCCTCTATGTTCGGGTTGGGAGCAGTGCTAAACCAGGTGCATGAGGAGGGCCATGAACACCCCATAGCCTATATTAGCAGGAAGCTACTACCCAGGGAAGTAGACTACGCAGTGGTGGAAAAGGAATGCTTGGCACTGGTGTGGGCCCTTAAGAAATTGCAACCTTACTTACTGTATAGGGAAGGGCCTTCACCGTGCTCACTGACCATAACCCCCTGGTCTGACTCAACTGGGTTTCTGGGGACAATGGGCCTCTGCTGTGGTGGAGCCTAGCAGTCCTTCAGTTTTACTATTCAGTACCGGCTGGGATGGAACAATGGGAATGCAGATAGACTCTCCCGGCAAACTGAATTAGAGTAGCCCACCGGACAGCTCCAGGCCGACCCATGTGGATCTAGCCGGGTCTGCCAGACTTTACGGGTGGGGGAGCACTTTCACAGATACCAGGCTGCCAAGGCTGCCAAGGCTACCTCCACCCCCCTCCTTTTCTGGCCCATTGTGGATAACTGTGTGACCCAAACTCCTTCCCTCTTGTGTTCTCACTGCTTATACTTCATCTTGGAGAGAGCTGATCTCTTGCCGGTTGGCTACTTCCCGGCTGGCTGGCCTTATGGAACTACTAGCCGGCCGGGCTACCCAGGATTCCCCACCTCAATAACTTTGCCAGACTGCCGCTCTACAACGACACCCTGGAATAGCTGCCGCTATCCCCGGGATCACCTCGAAACCACAACCTAGATATTGTGGGGGTTTACTATGGACCTATGGCTCCCCTGGAGGCACCAGTATGTCTGGAGGGGCAGGAATGGCGGAAGATCCTAAGAATAGATAAGACTCTTATCAAGATGAGAATGTGTATATAAGCTGTGTGGTTTTCCCAATAAACTCTGTTCATGTTTCACCTTAATACTGGTCTTGTCTGGTTATTAGGGTGGGCTCTTAGTAAAATCACTTTCTCCGCTCTACAGCTACAGGTTCCAGGTACAGGAAGGACTCTTTTGGAGGAGCTACCCAGTTAAAGGGTTAATTTATTAGTACTCCATTTTTCAGTTCTTCAATCACCCCAACTTTTTCATATGCAATTCAAAGTTACTTAACACTGATTCATTTATATCAAAACAATAAGTAAAGGGGACATATCCCTGCACTTTACATATTCACTATTAAACAACTGCTAAATAGATAAATTCACTATTAAACAACTGCTAAATAGATAAAGTACACACTGCGGCTACCATTCATCAATAATAAACAGCTAATGTACACAGTGCCTCAGTACATGATAAGCTGCCACAAATACTATGTTGTAAATAATACAGTAAATGTGACAACTCATATGTATCAACAGCGGGAGGTAGCTGGGCGGAGTGTTGTTGGAGTTGCAATATGTGGGCGGAGTTCCGGAAATTGCCGACACCACTTTCGATAGTCACCAGTTTCTACACAATACCGGCAACTGCTCTTAGTGTTTCAAATATAATCACTGAAGCAGTTCAGACAGTTTAGTCAGTCAGCAACCTGTCTGATAAGGGTCAAACTATTGGGTCATCCAAACATGACTGCTGCAGAAAGTAAGTTGTACCTTCTTGAGTAACATTGTACTAGTGCCCTTCCCTAAATGTGTTCGTAAATGTGCATAAGTGTGTATGCAAGTATTTGTGTGTGAGAGTGTGTGATGATGCTGAAGTTAGCTCCTTATTCGGCCAGCTTCTTATTCGAAGATTGAAGTTACCTTTCTATTCACCTAGCATATTTTTCAGGTTAGTTTCTTTTTCATGAAAGTGATTATTTAGTAAACAACAATCAGCAAAGTTAAAGGGACACTGAACCCAATTTTTTTCTTTTGTGATTCAGATAGAGCATGCAACTTTAAGCAACTTTCTAATTTACTCATATTATCAATTTTTTCGTTCTCTTGCTCTCTTTATTTGAAAAAGAAGGCATCTAAGCTAAGGAGTCAGACAATTTTTGGTTCAGTACTCTGGACAGCAGTTGTTTATTGGTGGGTGAATTTATCCACCAATCAGCAAGAACAACCCAGGTTGTTCACCAAAAATGGTCTGGCATCTAAACTTACATTCTTGCTTTTCAAATAAAGATACCAAGAGAATGAAGAAAATTTGATAATAGGAGTAAATTAGAAAGTTGCTTAAAATTGCATGCTCTATCTGAATCACAAAAGAAAAAAATTTGATTCAGTGTCCCTTTAATATGATATTAATCATGAAATGTGGCACCAAACCTGGCACCACAACTTCCATTCATTTCATTGGCAAATTCTGAACAAGGAACAGAGCATTTTCTCTATGAAAACCATCTTGGCTCACCAAAATGTGGCTTGTTTTATGTAGACAAAAGTTAAATTGAGTCTGAGCTTAACGATATTAATCATATAATATGGCACCACCAAACTTGGCACCCTAGCATCCATGCATTTCAATGGGAAATTCTGAAAAAGGAACCAAGCTATTACTCTATTGAAACCATCTTGGCTCACTCACATTTGGCTTGCTTTACACAAACTGGACATTCCTCTATAGGAAAAAGATCAATCTAGTCTGAGCCAAATTATATTGATCATATAATATGGCACCAAACTTGGCATCCTAACATCCATACATTTCAATGGGAAATTCTGAATAAGTAACCATGCTTTTACTCTATTAAAACCTTTTGGCTCATCCAGATTAGGCTTGTTTTATACTAATTGGGCATCCCTCTATATAAAAAAATGAAATCTAGCATGAGCCAAATTATATTGATTATATAATATGGCATCAAACTTGGAACCCTAGCATCCATACATTTCAATGGAAAATTCTGAATAAGTAACCAACCTTTTACTCTATTAAAATTATCTTGGGGGCGTGTCCGGGCTAAGGACCAAGATGGCCGCTAAACTAGGAGCTCTGCAATGCAGTTTTACATCCTGCCTGTAATCTGCTCACCTACTAGACATCCAGCAAGAATCTTTACCTTAAGATAAAGGGAACATTTGGCTGAATAGACTGTTTCCTAAAATATAGCAGGACTTCCCAGTCTGGACCGCTGAGGGTCCCTGGCGGCTCATAAGGAGAGGGAACTCAGCTCCCCCCCCCCCCCCCCCCGGGAAACCGGGTAAACCAGAGAAGACAGTGTTTTTCTGCTACATATGTATAACATGGAGGAGGACTTGCTTTCTACAATTCAAGCTTTATTTGCCGAATCTGAGCGGCAGCTGCACCTCAGATTTGATCGCCTCATGAAACTTATGGAGGCACCTAGGATTCAACCTTGCGAGCTCAGAGGGGGTGACAGCTTCAAGCTCTGTAAGCGGAGGCCCGCGGCTGCGGGAGGTCAGCGTTCATACCGGAGCCACCGATGCCGGCAACATGGGAACTTCAGGAGTAATTAACCCGCCTAGAATGAAAATAGCTGAGGCTGCGGTAGATATTGATGCTACACAGAGAGTTGCAGGGACCCAGGAGGGTTGCTCTGTTGAAATCTTCCAGATGGCTGTCGCTTACCTGGCCACGTGGGGGAGACCGGCCGGCTCCCCTATGAGAGGCTTCCCGGGGGAACGCTGGGTGCTGAGGGCTCGCTGTTATCCCGCTGTCTTGGATTTTTACAGAAGTTGTGGCCTGGGGTCAGGGCGCACGTTGGAGCGCAGGATGGATTTGATCCCTGAGGTGCCCGGCAGCCTCCCGGGCCTCGGTGTTGGTGCAAAAGTCAGGGTTGGGTAAAGTAGCAGATCGTTAGCCTGTCAGGCCTGCCCTAACCCCACCCCAAGACTGCTCCTTTTTTGAACTGCGAGCCTATTCCCTCCCTAGAGAACTGCCATATATGATGCCGAGATGTAATTCATACTTTTAATACTGTTGTGTTTTTGAGTGTTGTGAGGCGGGCCTATATTTATATTTACATTTTGATTGTTACCCCATGAGATATAGGCGAAGATGGCTAGCCGCAATAGATTTTACTCAAGCACCAGTTTAATACTCATATAGCGACTTTGAATAGTACTTGAGACTCAAGTAGGCGAAAAGGATGGTGTGTTTGATAAGGAATAGTCCTCCTCCCCCCATTTCACATACATTACACTGCAGGTCCGATAGAGGCCTGCACCTCCCCCCCCCAGATCAGAAGGTAATGTTCATTGAGACCCTGATATAGATATATTGGATAAAGGGGAACAGTTAATATTTATAAGATCCCTTTAGCTAACATAATTCGCTTTATTTTCTTTTGCTTTTGGGAAGACAGAGTTGGTCAGTTATGTAGTTAAGTTATTATAAAAGAGAGTGTACAAGTCCCACAGCTTTCTGGTATTTGAAATATTTTCTTTATGTGTGTGCCAGTAATAGGGCTGATTATGTGTGCCTGTTGTAATATAATTTCTCTGCATCTAACTCCCCAGCGTTAATACACCAGTGTCTAGCACCAGCTTGCTAGGTTTCAAATATTATTATGCCCCTCCACCTAATGGCACTTTTGAATGTTAGGGCGCTCTCAGCTTTCTGCTCACACTATTATAACTGCTGCATTTAGTATTATTCTAATAACTCTGCGCAGGGATCTAGATGCCTATAATTGTGCCTACCATTACAGCACTATCCGCGAAGCTGCTAGCATATCTTAGAGGCCTCGAAGAGACCTATATAACTGCAATTAATGCTTTCTTGAGCTTCACCAATATGTTGGGTTTTGGAGGGGCTCGCAGCTTCACCCCTACATTTGCCTCCCATGTCCTTTTATTACCGGCGGTCCGGGAGTAACTGCTAACTTTTAACAGAGGTATGCTATTTTCACATTTATAAAACCTTAAGGGGGTTTGGCGGCAGAATATATATAGCTTATATTATTAATCTCTTATTTTTTAATTGTTTTATGCTTTAATGATAAGGTATGGACCTATAACGGCCTGTTTCTTGGTAACTAGTATCCTTACACAAATGTCAGGCCATAAGATTACCACTTATTAACTCATTTTCCGGTGTCCAAATGAAAATGTATTCATATATAAAAAAGGTGTGGCGCATGGCCATATATTTTTCCTATTGCTCGGAATATGATATTGTGTGTGGACTCTAAGACATGCCTCCTGCGTTGGATATTTAAGAATTGATGTATGCTGACAGGCATGTTGCTATGACAAATGTATGAGTATGTTGTGTATATTATTGTTACCTCAATAAAAAACTATTTAAAAAAAAAAAAAAATTATCTTGACTCACTCACATTTGGCTTGTTTTATAATATTTGGGCATCCTTTTATATAAAAAAAGGAAATCTAGCCGGAACCAAATGATATTGATCATATAATATGGCATCAAACTTGGCATCCTACCATCCATTCATTTCAATTGTGAAATTCTGAATAAGTAACCAAGCTTTTATTCTATTAAAACCATTGTGGCTAACTCACATTTGGCTTGTTTTATGCTAATTGGGCATCCCTCTTTATAAAAAAATGAAATCTAGTATGAGCCAAATGATACTTGATCTTAGCAAAAAGGCAGAGAAGCGATAGCCTGAGCCAAATGACCTAAAGACTGTGAGCTCTCTGGAGCAGGGCCCTTTTCCTCCTGTACTAGATTTGTTTAGTTTTGTTATGTTTTGCATTTTATCACAAATCCTTGTCATTGTATACCCCTATCATTGTACCCAGAGCTACAGAATTTGGTGGCGCTATACAAATAAATGATAATGATAATAATAATAATAATAATAATAATAATAATAATAATAATAATAAAACATGGCACCAAATTTGATACCCTAGCATCCATACATTTCAATAGTATATTCTAAATAAGTAACAAAGCTTTTCCCATTGGAATGCATGCATACTAGGGTGCCAAGTTTGGTGGTGTCATATTATATGATCAATATTGTTGACGCACTCACATTTGGCTTGTTTTATACTAATGGGGCAACCCTCTATATAAAAAATGAAATCTAGCCTGAGCCAAATGATATTGATTATATAATATGGCATAAAACTTGGCACCCTAGCAGCCATACATTTCAATGGGAAATTCTGAATAAGTAACCAACCTTTTACTCTATTAAAACTATCTTGACTCACTCACATTTGGCTTGTTTTATAATATTTGGGCATCATTTTATATAAAAAAAGGAAATCTAGCCTGAACCAAATGATATTGATCATATAATATGGCATCAAACTTGGCATCCTACTATCCATGCATTTCAATTGTGAAATTCTGAATAAGTAACCAAGCTTTTATTCTATTAAAACCATTGTGGCTAACTCAGATTTGGCTTGTGTTATGCTAATTGGGCATCCCTCTTTATAAAAAAATGAAATCTAGTATGAGCCAAATGATACTACACTTGATCTTAGCAAAAAGGCAGAGAAGCGATAGCCTGAGCCAAATGACCTATAGACTGTGAGCTCTCCGGAGCAGGGCCCTCTTCCTCCTGTACTAGATTTGTTTAGTTTTGTTATGTTTTGCATTTTATCACTAATCCTTGTCATTGTATACCCCTATCATTGTACCCAGAGCTACAGAATTTGGCGGCGCAATACAAATAAATGATAATGATAATAATAATAATAATAATAATAATAATAATAATAAAACATGGCACCAAATTTGATACCCTAGCATCCATGCATTTCAATAGTATATTCTAAATAAGTAACAAAGCTGGTCCGGCATCTAAACTTACATTCTTGCTTTTCAAATAAAGATACCAAGAGAATGAAGAAAATTTGATAATAGGAGTAAATTAGAAAGTTGCTTAAAATTGCATGCTCTATCTGAATCACAAAAGAAAAAAATTTGATTCAGTGTCCCTTTGATATGATATTAACCCCTTAATGACCGGACCATTTTTCAATTTTCTTACCCTTAATGACAATGGCTATTTTTACATTTCTGCAGTGTTTGTGTTTAGCTGTAATTTTCCTCTTACTCATTTACTGTACCCACACATATTATATACCGTTTTTCTCGCCATTAAATGGACTTTCTAAAGATACCATTATTTTCATCATATCTTATAATTTACTAAAAAAAAATGATAAAATATGAGGAAAAAATGGAAAAAAACACACTTTTTCTAACTTTGACCCCCAAAATCTGTTACACATCTACAATCACCAAAAACACTGATGCTAAATAGTTTATAAATTTTGTCCTGAGTTTAGAAATACCCAATGTTTGCACGTTCTTTGCTTTTTTTGCAATTTATGGGGCAATAAATACAAGTAGCACTTTACTATTTCCAAACCACTTTTTTCAAAATTAGCGCTAGTTACTTTGGAATCCTGATATCTGTCAGGAATACCTGAATATCCCTTGACATGTATATATTTTGTTTTAGAAGACATCCCAAAGTATTGATCTAGGCCCATTTTGGTATATTTCATGCCACCATTTCACCGCCAAATGCGATAAAAAAAAAAAAAAAAGTTCACTTTTTCACAAATTTTGTCACAAACTTTAGGTTTCCCACTGAAATTATTTATAAACAGCTTCTGCAATTATGGCACAAATGGTTGTAAATTCTTCTCTGGGATCCCCTTTTTCAGAAATAACAGACTTATATGGCTTTGTGGTTGCGTTTTGGTAATTAGAAGGCCGCTAAATTCCGCTGCGCACCACACGTGTTTTATGTCCAGGAGTGAAGGGGTTAATTAGGGAGCTTGTAGGGAGCTTGTAGTGTTAATTTTAGCTTTAGTGTAGTGTAGTAGACAACCCCAAGTATTGATCTAGGCCCATTTTGGTATATTTTATGCCACCATTTCACCGCCAAATGCGAGCAAATAAAAAAAAAAAACTTTACATTTTTCACAATTTTAGGTTTCTCACTGAAATTATTTACAAACAGCTTGTGTTATTATGGCAGAAATTGTTGTAAAAGCTTCTCTGGGATCCCCTTTGTTCAGAAATAGCAGACTTATATGGCTTTGGCGTTGCTTTTTGGTAATTAGAAGGCCGCTAAATGCTGCTGCGCACCACACGTGAATTATGCCCAGCAGTGAAGGGGTTAAATTAGGTAGCTTGTAAGGAGCTTGCAGGGTTAATTTTAGAGATCAGCCTCCCACCTGACACATCCCACCCCCTGATCCCTCCCAAACAGCTCTCTTCCCTCCCCCACCCCACAATTGTTCCCGCCATTTTAAGTACTGGCAGAAAGTCTGCCAGTACTAAATAAAAGAGTTTTTTTTTTTTTTTTTTAAATAAAAATAATAAAATATTTTAGTTGTGATGAACCCCTTCCTTAGCACCAACCTCCCTGATCCCCACCTCCAGCTCTCTAACCCTCTCCCCTACCTAATTACCGCCATCTTGGGTACTGGCAGCTGTCTGCCAGTACCCAGTTTGGCCCCACAAACCAAAGTATTTTAATTTTATTTTTAACTTTTATTTTTATTTTTAATTATTTTTGTAGTGTAGCAGCCCCCCACAATACCCCCACCCCCTCCCCCTCCCAGATCCTTTTATATGGAAAAAAAAATTTTTTAACTTTTTTTCCCCCTTCCTAACTTCATTGGTGTCAGTGTGGCTAATGCGTGCACGCGCGTCCACGTGCACACGCGTCCATGTGCACACCCTCGTGCACGCGCGCGCATCGTGCACGCGCGCACACGCTCCCTCCTCCCACCCTGTCAAACGGCACCATCGGCACCATCGCTACCAGTGCAGAGAGGGCCACAGAGTGGCTCTCTCTGCATCGGAAGCTTGTAAAGGGGTATTGCAGGATGCCTCCATATCGAGGCATCACTGCAATACCCTCAGAGCTGCTGGAAGTGGTTGTGATCACTTCCAGCACTCTGTTAGACAAATGACGTACCAGGTACGTCCATTGTCATTAACTGCTTGTTAATGCATGACGTACCTGGTACGTCAGTTGTCATTAAGGGGTTAATCATGAAATGTGGCACCAAACCTGGCACCACAACTTCCATTCATTTCATTGGCAAATTCTGAACAAGGAACAGAGCATTTTCTCTATGAAAACCATCTTGGCTCACCAAAATGTGGCTTGTTTTATGTAGACAAAAGTTAAATTGAGTCTGAGCTTAACGATATTAATCATATAATATGGCACCACCAAACTTGGAACCCTAGCATCCATGCATTTCAATGGGAAATTCTGAAAAAGGAACCAAGCTATTACTCTATTGAAACCATCTTGGCTCACTCACATTTGGCTTGCTTTACACAAACTGGACATTCCTCTATAGGAAAAAGATCAATCTAGTCTGAGCCAAATGATATTGATCATATAATATGGCACCAAACTTGGCATCCTAACATCCATGCATTTCAATGGGAAATTCTGAATAAGTAACCATGCTTTTACTCTATTAAAACCTTTTGGCTCATCCAGATTAGGCTTGTTTTATACTAATTGGGCATCCCTCTATATAAAAAATGAAATCTAGCATGAGCCAAATTATATTGATTATATAATATGGCATCAAACTTGGAACCCTAGCATCCATGCATTTCAATGAGAAATTCTGAATAAGTAACCATGCTATTACTCTATTAAAACCATCTTGGCACACTCACATTTGGCTTGTTTTATACTAATGGGGCAACCCTCTATATAAAAAATGAAATCTAGCCTGAGCCAAATGATATTGATCATATAATATGGCATAAAACTTGGCACCCTAGCAGCCATACATTTCAATGGGAAATTCTGAATAAGTAACCAACCTTTTACTCTATTAAAACTATCTTGACTCACTCACATTTGGCTTGTTTTATAATATTTGGGCATCATTTTATATTAAAAAAAGGAAATCTAGCCTGAACCAAATGATATTGATCATATAATATGGCATCAAACTTGGCATCCTACTATCCATGCATTTCAATTGTGAAATTCTGAATAAGTAACCAAGCTTTTATTCTATTAAAACCATTGTGGCTAACTCACATTTGGCTTGTGTTATGCTAATTGGGCATCACTCTTTATAAAAAAAGGAAATCTAGTATGAGCCAAATGATACTACACTTGATCTTAGCAAAAAGGCAGAGAAGCGATAGCCTGAGCCAAATGACCTATAGACTGTGAGCTCTCCGGAGCAGGGCCCTCTTCCTCCTGTACTAGATTTGTTTAGTTTTGTTATGTTTTGCATTTTATCACTAATCCTTGTCATTGTATACCCCTATCATTGTACCCAGAGCTACGGAATTTGGCGGCGCAATACAAATAAATGATAATGATAATAATAATAATAATAATAATAATAATAAAACATGGCACCAAATTTGATACCCTAGCATTCATGCATTTCAATAGTATATTCTAAATAAGTAACAAAGCTTTTCCCTTTGGAATGCATGCATACTAGGGTGCCAAGTTTGGTGGTGTCATATTATGTTTAGGCTCAGACTCAATTTAACTTTAGTCTACATAAAACAAGCCACATTTTGGTGAGCCAAGATGGTTTTCATAGAGAAAATGCTCTGTCCCTTGTTCAGAATTTGCCAATGAAATGAATGGAAGTTGTGGTGCAAGGTTTTGTGCCACATTTCATGATTAATATCATATTAAAGGGAAATTGAATCCAAATTTTTTATTTTGTGATTCAGATAGAGCATGCAATTTTAAGCAACTTTCTAATTTACTCCTATTATCAAATTTTCTTCATTCTCTTGGTATCTTTATTTTAAAAGCATATTGGCCCACTCACATTTGTTCTTGTTTTATACTAATTGGGCATTCCTCTATATAAAAATGTCAAATCTAGGCTGAGCGAAATTATATTGATCACAAATGCATTTCAATGGGAAATTATGAATAAGGAACCAAACATTCCTTCTTTAATAACCTTTTTTGGCTCACCCAGATAAAGTTTGCTTTATACTAGTTGCTCTATAGGAAAAAGTTTAATCTAGCCTGAGACAAATTATATGGATAATAAAATATGCAACAAAATGTGGCACCCTAGCATCCATTCATTTTAATGGAAAATTCTAAATAAGGAACCAAACATTTCTTCTTTAAAAAACTTTTGGCTTACCCAGATTTGGCTTGTGTTATACTAATTGGGCATTCATCTATAGGAAAACGTTCAATCTAGCCTGAGCCAAATGATATTGATCTTAAAATATGTCACCAAATATACGGCTAGATTACGAGTTTTGCGTTAGGAGCTGTGCGGTGCTAACAAGCAGTTTATTCTCACCGCTCACTTTCCTACAGCGCTGGTATTACAGGTTTTCAGAAACCCGGCGTTAAAAGGCAAGAAGTGAGCGTAGAGCAAAATTGTGCTCCATATTTCACTCCAATACCAGCGCTGCTTAAGTCAGCGGTGAGCTGGTCGTACGTTCTCGTGCACGATTTCCCCATAGATATCAATGGGGAGAGCCAGATGAAAAAAAGTCTAACTTGCATACAAAGAGAGAAGCGCTCTACCAGGAATGAACAACAGCTCAGTGGCTTGTTCTATGGCGATTTACCACCCGGAAGCAGCCTCTTTTAGACCAGTGTGCTTTTCACAGAAGAAAACTTTCCTGAAGTATATCAGTCTGATCCTGCCAAGTAAGGTCAGTCCAGCCCCGAAATACCAGGCAATTCTCCTCTGAACAAGAAACATGACAACCCCAGACGATCGTTTCGGCCTCCTATGGGCCTCGTCAGTGAGGTGCAGCCACATTCCTCTAAGCACACTGGGCAAGGAGTCCACGTCTGGTTTCCCCCATCACCCATAGGGAGACTTCCCCAGGGTCATAATAATTTGCATACAAAGAGAGAAGCGCTCTACCAGGAACGAACAACAGCTCAGTGGCTTGTTCTATGGTGATTTACCACCCGGAAGCAGCCTCTTTTAGACCAGTGTGCTTTTCACAGAAGAAAACTTTCCTGAAGTATATCAGTCTGATCCTGCCAAGTAAGGTCAGTCCAGCCCCGAAATACCAGGCAATTCTCCTCTGAACAAGAAACATGACAACCCCAGACGATCGTTTCGGCCTCCTATGGGCCTCGTCAGTGAGGTGCAGCCACATTCCTCTAAGCACACTGGGCAAGGAGTCCACGTCTGGTTTCCCCCATCACCCATAGGGAGACTTCCCCAGGGTCATAATAATTTGCATACAAAGAGAGAAGCGCTCTACCAGGAACGAACAACAGCTCAGTGGCTTGTTCTATGGCGATTTACCACCCGGAAGCAGCCTCTTTTAGACCAGTGTGCTTTTCACAGAAGAAAACTTTCCTGAAGTATATCAGTCTGATCCTGCCAAGTAAGGTCAGTCCAGCCCCGAAATACCAGGCAATTCTCCTCTGAACAAGAAACATGACAACCCCAGACGATCATTTCGGCCTCCTATGGGCCTCGTCAGTGAGGTGCAGCCACATTCCTCTAAGCACACTGGGCAAGGAGTCCACGTCTGGTTTCCCCCATCACCCATAGGGAGACTTCCCCAGGGTCATAATAATTTGCATACAAAGAGAGAAGCGCTCTACCAGGAACGAACAACAGCTCAGTGGCTTGTTCTATGGCGATTTACCACCCGTAAGCAGCCTCTTTTAGACCAGTGTGCTTTTCACAGAAGAAAACTTTCCTGAAGTATATCAGTCTGATCCTGCCAAGTAAGGTCAGTCTAACACCTGCAAAAAAGCAGCATAAAACTCAGTAACGCAGCCCCATTGATTCCTATGGGGAAACTAAAGTTATGTTTACATCTAACACCCTAACATGAACCCCAAGTCTAAACACCCCTAATCTTACACTTATTAACCCTTAATCTGCTGCCCCGACATCCCCGACACAACATTATACTTTTGAACCCCTAATCTGCCGCTCCGGACATCGCCGCCACCTACCTTATACTTATGAACCCCTAATCTGCTGCCCCAACATCGCCGACACTTACATTATTTTTATTAATCCCTAATCTGCCGTCCCCAATGTTGCCGCAACCTACCTACACTTATTAACCCCTAATCTGCCGCCGAACCCCGCCGCCACTATATTAAATTTATTAACTTCTAAACCTAAGTCTAACCCTAACCCTAACACCCCCTAATTGAAATATAATTTAAATAAATCTAAATTAAATTACTATAATTAACTACATTATTCCTATTTAAAACTAAATACTTACCTATAAAATAAACCCAAAACTAGCTACAATATAACTAATAGTTACATTGTAGCTATCTTAGAGTTTATTTTTATTTTACAGGCAAGTTTGTATTTATTTTAACTAGGTAGAATAGTTATTAAATAGTTATTAACTATTTATTAACTACCTAGCTAAAATAAATACAAATTTACCTGTAAAATAAAACCTAACCTAAGTTATAATAACACCTAACCTTACACTATAATTAAATAAATTCCCTACATTAAATACAATTAAATAAATTAAATTAAATTAGCTAAATTACAAAAAACCCCCACTAAATTACAGAAAATAAAAAACAAATTACAAGATCTTTGAACTAATTACACCTAATCTAATAGCCCTATCAAAATAAAAAAAAGCCCCCCCCCCCCAAAGAAAAAAAAAACCTAGCCTAAACTAAACTACCAATAGCCCATAAAAGGGTCTTTTGCGGGGCATTGCCCCAAAGAAATCAGCTCTTTTTCCTGTAAAAAAATACAAACAACCCCCCAACAGTAAAACTTACCACCCACACAACCAACCCCCCAAATAAAATACTAACTAAAAAAACCTAAGCTCCTCATTGCCCTGAAAATAGCATTTGGATGGGCATTGCCCTTAAAAGGGCATTTAGCTCTATTGCAGGCCCAAAGCCCTAACCTAAAAAATAAACCCACCCAGTACACCCTTAAAAAAATCCTAACACTAACCCCTGAAGATTCACTTACTGGGAGAAGTCTTCATCCAAGCAGCAAGACGGAACAGCCAATAGAATGCAAGCTCAATCCTATTGGCTGATTGGATCAGCCAATAGGATTGAAGTTCAATCCTATTGGCTGATTGGATCAGCCAATAGGATTTTTTCTACCTTAATTCCGATTGGCTGATAGAATTCTATCAGCCAATCGGAACCTAAGGGACGCCATCTTGGATGACGTCACTTAAAGAGATATTCATTCAGCAAGAAGACGTCGTTTGAAGAGGATGCTCCGCGTTGGATGTCTTGAAGATGGACCCGCTCCGTGCCGGAAGGATGAAGATATAAGATGCCATCTGGATCAAGACTTCTGCCCGTTTGGAGGACCACTTCTGCCCGTCTGGAGGACCACTTCTGCCGGCTTCATTGAGGACATCTTGCCGCTTGGATGAAGACTTCTCCCGGTAAGTGAATCTTCAGGGGTTAGTGTTAGGATTTTTTTAAGGGTATATTGGGTGGGTTTATTTTTTAGGTTAGGGCTTTGGGCCTGCAATAGTGCTAAATGCCCTTTAAAGGGCAATGCCCATCCAAATGCCCTTTTCAGGGCAATGGAGAGCTTAGGTTTTTTTAGTTAGTATTTTATTTGGGGGGTTGGTTGTGTGGGTTGTGGGTTTTTACTGTTGGGGGGTTGTTTGTATTTTTTTTTTACAGGAAAAAGAGCTGATTTCTTTGGGGCAATGCCCCGCAAAAGGCCCTTTTAAGGGTTATTGGTAGTTTAGGCTAGGTTTTTATTTTTTATTTTGGGGGGCTTTTTTTATTTTGATAGGGCTATTAGATTAGGTGTAATTAGTTTAAAGATCTGTAATTTGTTTTTTATTTTCTGTAATTTAGTGTTTTTTTTGTGATATAGCTAATTTAATTTATTTAATTGTATTTAATGTAGGGAATTTATTTAATTGTAGTGTAGTGTTAGGTGTTATTGTAACATAGGTTAGGTTTTATTTTACAGGTAAATTTGTATTTATTTTAGCTAGGTAGTTATTAAATAGTTAAGAACTTTTTAATAACTATTCTACCTAGTTAAAATAAATACAAACTTGCCTGTAAAATAAAAATAAACCCTAAGATAGATACAATGTAACTATTAGTTATATTGTAGCTAGCTTAGGGTTTATTTTATAGGTAAGTATTTAGTTTTAAATAGGAATAATGTAGTTAATGATATTAATTTTATTTAGATTTATTTAAATTATATTTAAGTTAGGTGGTGTTAGGGTTAGGGTTAGACTTAAGTTTAGGGGCTAATAAATTGAATATAGTGGCGGCGACATTGAGGGCGGCAGATTAGGGGTTAATAAGTATAATGTAGGTGTTGGCGATGTTAGGGGCTGCAGATTAGGGGTTAATAATATTTAACTAGTGTTTGCGAGGCAGGAGTGCGGCAGTTTAGGGGTTAATATGTTTATTCTAGTGGTGGCAATGTCCAGAGCGGCAGATTAGGGGTTAAAATTTGTATTATAGTGTTTGAGATGTGGGAGGGCCTCGGTTTAGGGGTTAATAGGTAGTTTATGGGTGTTTAGTGTACTTTTTAGCACTTTAGTTATGAGTTTTATGCTACGGCGTTGTAGTGTAACATAACTACTGACTTTAGAATGCGTTAGGAATCTTGGAGGTAGAGGGTGCATCGCTCACTTTTTGGCCTCCCAGGACAGACTCGTAATACCGGCACTATGGAAGTCCCATAGAAAAAAGACTTTACAAAGTTTACGTAAGTCGGTTTGCGGTAAGGCCAAAAAAGTGTGCGGTGCCCCTAAACCTGCAAGACTCGTAATACCAGTGGTAGTGAAAAAGCAGCGTTAGGACCTGTTAACGCTGCTTTTTAAGCGTACCGCAAAACTCGTAATCTAGCCGATAGTACTTTAACTTTTATGCATTTTAAAGAGAAATTCTGAATAAGATACAGCCTTTTCTCTATGAAAACCACATTGGTTCACCATTGAATTGAACATCACTAATTGAACAACCCTCTATAGAAAAGAGTTCAATCTAGCCTGAGCCAAATTATATTGATCATAAAATATGGCACCAAACGTGGCACCCTAGCTTCCATGCATTTCAATTGAAAATTCTGAATAAAGAACCAAACTTTTCCTCTATCAAACCATATTGGCTCACTAACATTTGGCTTTTTTATACTAATTGGGCATTTCTCTATAGGAAAAAGATCAAACTAGCCTGAGCCAAATTATATTGATTATAAAATATGGTACCAGCATCTATGCATTTCAATGGGAAATTATAAATAAGGAACCAAACATTTATTTTGGCTCACCCAGATTTGGTTTGTTTTATACTAATTGGTCATCCCTCTATAGGAAAACGTTAAATCTAGCCTGAGCCAAATTATATTGATCTTAAAATATGGCACTAAACATGGTACCTCAACTTAAATGCATTTTGATGGGAAATTCTGAATAAGCAATAGCATTTTCTCTAGGAAAACTATCCTGACTCACCCAAATTTGGCTTGTTTTCTATTAATTGAGCATCCCTCTATAGAAAAAGTTAAATCTATCCTGAACTAAATGATATTGATCATAAAATATGGCACCAAACTTTGAACTCTAGCATCTATGCATTTCAATAGGATATTTTGAATAAGGAACCAAGCTTTTACTCTATAAAAAAACATATTTTCTCACTCTAATTTGGTTTGTTTTATAATTATAAAACAAACCAAATGAGAGTGAGAAAATATGTTTTTTATAGAGTAAAAGCTTGGTTCATTATTCAAAATAATTCCTTTAATAATTAATTGGGCATTCCTCTATAGGAAAAACACCAAACTAGCCTGAGCTAAATTATATTGATCATTAACTATGGCACCAAACTTGTTACCCTAGCTTCCATGCATTTCAATGGGAAATTCTGAATAAGGAACCAACTCTGCAGCAACTGTGTGATGCTATCATGTCAATATGGACCAAAATCTCTGAGGAATGACCCAACACCTTGTTGAATCTATGCCAAAAAGAATTAAGGCAGTTCTGAAGACAAAAAGGGGTCCAACACGGTACTAGCAAGGTGTATCTAATAAAGTGGCAGGTGAGTGTATATGCATAGAACTCATTTTGAATGTAGACCTATTTTTTAAAAAATATGTGTGTCTGTGTATATGTTTAACAATGGTCTACATTCAAAGGAAGGATGTGATTATTGACACAGGTGGGACAGGTGGGGGTGGGTATAACTATAAAACTAACAACAAAGAGACAAGGTCTTTACATATGCAAAGTACTCCCAAGTAAAGAAAAAACTCAAGATAAAAGTAGGACAGCTGAGAGGGATAGAGGGTAGTTGAGATGGAAGGTTGGTAGGTATACACACACTGACACTCTACACACATACACACAAATGCAACTACACAAGCACAGTCATTCTAGAAAGGAAGAAAGGGTTTTCATAGGGGCATACACACTCCTTGTAAGAACAGATAGATAGGACACATTGGCCCCTAGTTATCAAGCCATCAACCTCAAATACGCTGGAATTCTGCAGCGTATTTGTGGCGAGGCTGATTCACCTTAGTTATCAAGCCCTAGACACCGGCAAAAGTAGAATCTAGTGACGTAAGCTTTGATCCGCCGGACTCAGTCTGACACAGATCGATTCTTACGTCACTACAGATGTTCCGAACACAAGTTCGGCACAATCTGACTACTTTTGCTAGTTATCAAAAAACTAGCAGGTACGCTCGGCACTTTTCCGGCCCAGCGTACCTGGTTTTCAAACCGCCGCCCTGGAAGCGGTGGATCCCATAGGAATCAATGGGAGTCTGACCATAGCGAAAGTTCATGTTTGCTGCTGCCAGACATCCCATTGATTTCTATGGGAGCTGTCTACACCTAACACCCTAACATGTACCCCGAGTCTAAGCACCCCTAATCTGTCCCCCCCTACACCGCCGCAACTAAATAAATGTATTACCCCCCAGAGCCCACGCCACTCAATAAACTGTTTAACCCCTAAACCCCGCTCCCGGAGCCCACCGCCACTAAAATAAATATGTTAACCCCTAAACCCCCGCCCTTGGTCCCCGCCGCCACCTACATTATACCTAGTAACCCCTATCCTGCCCGCCCTATACCATTGCCACCTATAATAAAGTTATTAACTCCTATCCTGCCTATCCCGGACCCCGCCGCAAATAAATAAATTGTTTAACCCCTAAACCGCTGCTCCCGGACTCTGCCGCCACCTATATTAAACTTATTAACCCCTAATCTGCCCCCCCTACACCACCGCCACCTATAATAAATGTATTAACCCCTATCCTGCCCCCCTACACCGCCGCCACTGTAATAAAATTATTAACCCCTAAACCTAAGTCTAACACTAACCCTAACACCCCCCTAACTTAAATATTAATTAAATAAATCTAAATAATATTTATCTTATTAACTAAATTAATCCTATTTAAAACTAAATACTTACCTTTAAAATAAACCCTAATATAGCTACAATATAAATAATAATTATATTGTAGCTATCTTAGGATTTATTTTTATTTTACAGGCAACTTTCAATTTATTTTAACTAGGTACAATAGCTATTAAATAGTTATTAACTATTTAATACCTACCTAGTTAAAATAAAGAGAAATTAACCTGTAAAATAAAAACTAGCCTAAGTTACAATTACACCTAACACTACACTATACTTTAATAAATTATTCCTATTTAAAACTAAATACTTACCTGTAAAATAAACCCTAAGATAGCTACAATGTAATTAATAATTACATTGTAGCTATTGTAGGATTTATATTTATTTGACAGGTAACTTTGTATTTATTTTAGCTAGTTAGAATAGTTATTAAATAGTTATTAACTATTTAATAACTACCTAGCTAAAAGAAATACAAAATTACCTGTAAAATAAATCCTAACCTAAGTTACAATTAAACCTAGCACTACACTATTATTAAATTAGTTAAATAAATTAGCTACAAATAACTACAATTAAATTCAATTAAATAAACTAACTAAAGTACAAAAAATAAAAAAAGCTAAGTTACAAAAAATAAAAAAAATAATTTACAAACATTTCAAAAATATTACAACAATTTTAAGCTACTTACACCTAATCTAAGCCCCCTAATAAAATAACAAAGCCCCCCAAAATAAAAAAATTCCCTACCCTATTCTACATTAAAAAGTTACCAGCTCTATTACCTTACCAGCCCTTAAAAGGGCCTTTTGCGGGGCATGCCCCAAAGAAAACAGCTCTTTTGCCTGTAAAAAAAATACAACCCCCCCAACATTAAAACCCACCACCCACATACCCCTAATCTAACCCAAACCCCCCTTAAATAAACCTAACACTACCCCCTGAAGATCATCCTACCTTGAGCCGTCTTCAGCCAGCCGACCACCGATGGAACCGAAAAGGAGATCCGGAGCGGCAGAAGTCATCATCCAAGGGGTGCTGAAGAAGTCTTCCATCCGATTGAAGTCAACATCCAGGCGGCGCTGAAGAGGTCTTCCATCATATTGAAGTCTTCATCCAAGTGGCGTCTTCAATCTTCATCCATCCGGAGCGGAGCGGAGCCATCTTCAGAAGAGCCGACGCGGAGCCATCCTCTTCTTCCCAACGACTAACGACGAATGAAGGTTCCTTTAAGGGACGTCATCCAAGATGGCGTCCCTTCAATTCCGATTGGCTGATAGGATTGTATCAGCCAATCGGAATTAATGTAGGAAAAATCTGATTGGCTGATTGAATCAGCCAATCAGATTGAAGTTCAATCCGATTGGCTGATCCAATCAGCCAATCAGATTGAGCTCGCATTCTATTGGCTGTTCCGATCAGCCAATAGAATGCGAGCTCAATCTGATTGGCTGTTAGTCCGGGAGCGGCGGTTTAGGGGTTAAACTATTTATTTAGTTGCGGCGAGGTCCAGGATCCGCAGGATAGGGGTTAATAAATTTATTATAGGTGGCGGCGGTATAGGGGAGCAGGATAGGGGTTACTAGGTATAATGTAGGTGGCGGCGGGGTCCGGGAGCGGCGGTTTAGGGGTTAATACATTTATAAGAGTTGCGGCGGGGTCTAGGAGCAGCGATTTAGGGGTTAATAACTTTATTTAGTTGCGGGCGAGCTCCGGGGGCGCCGGTATAGGGGGTAGAACAGTATAGTTAGTGTGAGTGCTTAGTGACAGCTTGTCAATAAAGCTGTCAAAAAGCTGAAGAGCAGCGAGATCGGATGTGTGATAACTCTCACAGTCCGCTGCTCATTGCCCAGTACTTGGTGCGCGGCTTTTTGACAGATTTTTTGATAACTTAGGTGAAATTTTTCAGGTCCGCGGCAGCGATGGTAGGCAAGCTTAGGCGGGCGTATTGGACCGGCGAAGGCAGGTAAAGTAGACACGTTGATAACTAGAGGCCATTGTGTGTGTAGGGAGTATGAGTTAAAACCCTTTATGCAATTATCTTCTTAACTTCTTTGTAATTTAGGCAGATTCTAATTAAATCTCTCTCTTTGGTAAGGAACGGAGTGTCTGGTTAATCATTTAGCCCTATACAGTGGCTATCTTTCAGTAGAACTACACATACAATATTTACCTGGGATTGGTGGTATAAAGTGAATCGTGTACAAGTGTGTAGTGAGGTGACACTAGGGGTTATTATATTTATTACACAATGCAGAGTACATTATCCAGAGTATATCCAAAGTGGATTTATTGAATGTAATCCTGGTTAATTAAAAGGATAATTGTACAACAGTTAGATCTAGTCTGTGCCAAATGATATTGATCATAAATTATGGCACCAATTTTGGCATTCTAGCATCCATGCATTTCAATGGGATATTCTAAATAAGGATCAGAGCATTTCTTCTATGCAAACCATCATTACTCATCTAAATTTGGCTTGTTTTAGACTATGCATTCCTTTAGTTATGATATTGATAATAAAATATGGAACCAAACCTGGCACAATAACTTCCCTGCGTTTCAAAGGGAAATTCAAGCTTTCATCTTGGTTTTCTAAAATGTGGCTTGCTTTATATTAATTGACAAATCCCTCTATATAAAAAGTTGAATGAATCCTGACCCAAATGGTGTTGATCATAAAATATGGCTCTAAACGTAGCACCTTAGCATCCATGCGTTTGAATGGGAAATTCTGAAAAAGGAACTGAACATTTCCTCTATGAAAAGAAGTAGGCTCACCCAGATTTGGTTTGTTTTCTATTAATTAAGTATCCTTCTATAGAAAAAAAAGATAAAACTGGCCTGAGCCAAATGATATTGTTAAAAAATATTGCAGCAAACTTGGTACCCTAACTTCAATGCATTTCAAGGAAAAAATTCTGAATAAGGAACTGAGCATTTCCTCTATGAAAACCATCGTGGCTCACCCCTATTTGGCTTCTTTTATACTAATTGAGCATACCTCTATTTAAAAAGTAGAATTTAGCCTGAGCCAAATTATATTGATCATAAAAAATGGCACCATGCTAGGTACCCTAATATATGCATTTCAAAGGTAAATTCTGAATAAGGAACCAAGCATTTCTTCTATAAAAACCTTTTTTGCGCCTCCAGATTTGCTTGTGTTCTACTAATTGAGCATCCCTCTATAGGAAAAAGTTGAATCTAGACTGAGGCAAATGATATTGATCATGAAATATGACATCATACTTGGTACTCTAGCATCCATGCATTTCAATTGTGAAATTCTGAATAAGTAACCAAGCTTTTATTCAATTAAAACCATTGTGGCTCACTCACATTTGACTTGTTTTATGCTAATTGGGCTACCCTCTTTATAAAAAAATAAAATCTAGCCTGAGCCAAATTATACTACACTTGATCTTAGCCAAAAGGCAGAGAAGCGATAGCCTGAGCCAAATGATATTGGTCATAAAACATGGCACCAAATTTGGTACCCTAGCATCCATTCATTTCAATAGTATATTAGTAACCACGCTTTTACTCTATCAAAACCATATTGGCCCACTCACATTTGTTCTTGTTTTATAACTAAATTACAAAAAAAACACTAAATTACAAAAAAATAAAAAAAGATTAGAAGAATTTTAAGCTAATTACACATACTCTAAGCCCCCTAATAAAATAACAAAGCCCCCAAAATAAAAAAAAATTCCCTACCCTAATCTAAATTACAAAAGTTAACAGCTCTATTACCAGCCCTTAAAAGGGCTTTTTGTGGGGCATGCCCCAAAGTAATCAGCTCTTTTTCCTGTAAAAAACACAATACCACCCCCCAACATTTACAACCCACCACCCACATACCCCTACTCTAACCCAAACCCCCCTTAAATAAACCTAACACTACCCCCCTGAAGATCTCCCTACCTTGAGCCGTGTTCACCCAGCTGGGCACCAATGGACCAAAAGAGGACATCCGGAGCAGCAGAAGTCTTCATCCTATCCGGGCAGAAGAGGACATCCGGACCGGCAGACATCTTCATCCAAGCAGCATCTTCTATCTTCATCCATCCGACGAGGAGCGGCTCCATCTTCAAGACCTCCAGCACAGAACATCCTCCTTCCCCGACGACTACCCGACGAATGAAGGTTCCTTTAAGTGACGTCATCCAAGATGGCGTCCCTCGAATTCCGATTGGCTGATAGGATTCTATCAGCCAATCGGAATTAAGGTAGGAAAAATCTGATTGGCTGATTGAATCAGCCAATCAGATTCAAGTTCAATCCGATTGGCTGATCCAATCACCCAATCAGATTGAGCTTGCATTCTATTGGCTGTTCCGATCAGCCAATAGAATGCGAGCACAATCTGATTGGCTGATTGGATCAGCCAATCGGATTGAACTTGAATCTGATTGGCTGATTCAATCAGCCAATTAAAGTTTCCTACCTTAATTCCGATTGGCTGATAGAATCCTTCATTCGTCCGTTAGTCGTCGGGGAAGGAGGATATTCCGCGCCGGAGGTCTTGAAGATGGAGCCGCTCCTCGTCGGATGGATGAAGATAGAAGATGCCGCTTGGATGAAGATGTCTGCCGGTCCGGATGTGCTCTTCTGCCCGGATAGGATGAAGACTTCTGCCGCTCCGGATGTCCTCTTTTGGTCCATCGGTGCCCGACTGGGTGAACATGGCTCAAGGTAGGGAGATCTTCAGGGGGGTAGTGTTAGGTTTATTTAAGGGGGGTTTGGGTTAGAGTAGGGGTATGTGGGTGGTGGGTTGTAAATGTTGGGGGGTGGTATTGTGGGGTTTTACAGGCAAAAGAGCTGATTACTTTGGGGCATGCACCGCAAAAAGCCCTTTTAAGTGCTGGTAATAGAGCTGTTAACTTTTGTAATTTAGATTAGGGTAGGGAATTTTTTTTATTTTGGGGGGCTTTGTTATTTTATTAGGGGGCTTAGAGTAGGTGTAATTAGCTTAAAATTCTTCTAATCTTTTTTTATTTTTTGTAATTTAGTGTTTTGTTTTTTTTGTAATTTAGTTTACTTTATTTAATTGTAGGTAATTGTAGGTAATGTATTTAATTTATTTAATGATAGTGTAGTGTTAGGTTTAATTGTAACTTAGGTTAGGATTTATTTTACAGGTAATTTTGTAATTATTTTAACTAGGTAGCTATTAAATAGTAAATAACTATTTAATAGCTATTGTACCTAGTTAAAATAAATACAAAGTTGCCTGTAAAATAAATATAAATCCTAAAATAGCTACAATATAATTATTTATTAGAGTAGCGCGAGGTCCGGTCGGCAGATTAGGGGTTACTACTTGAAGTTAGTTGGCGGCAATGTTAGGGAGGGCAGATTAGGGGTTAATACTATTTATTATAGGGTTTGCGAGGCGGGAGTGCGGCGGTTTAGGGGTTAATAACTTTATTAGAGTAGCGGCGAGGTCCGGTCAGCAGATTAGGGGTTAATAAGTGTAGGTAAGGTAGCGGCGACATGGGGGGGGGCAGATTAGGGGTTAATATAATATAGGTGTCGGTGATGTTAGGGGCAGCAGATTAGGGGTTCATAGGGATAATGTAGGTGGTGGCGGTGTGTGGTCGGCAGATAAGGGGTTAAAAAAATGTATTATAGTGGCGGCGATGTGGGGGGACCTCGGTTTAGGGGTACATAGGTAGTTTATGGGTGTTAGTATACTTTAGAGCACTGTAGTTAAGAGCTTTATAAACCGACGTTAGCCCAGAAAGCTCTTAACTACAGCCTCTCCATGGGCGGTAGGAGTTTTGTCGGTAGAGTTGTAACGCTCACTTCAGCCAAGACTCTAAATACCGGTGTTAGGAAGATCCCATTGAAAAGATAGGATATGCAATTGGCGTAAGGGGATCTGCGGTATGGAAAAGTCGCGGCTTGATAGTGAGCGTTAGACCTTTACCTACACGACTCTAAATACCAGCGGGCGGCCAAAAGCAGCATTAGGACCCCTTAACGCTGCTTTTGACGGCTACCGCAGAACTCTAAGTCTAGGCGATAGTACTTTAACTTTTATGCATTTTAAAGGGAAATTCTGAATAAGGAACAGCATTTTGTCTTTGAAAACCACATTGGCTCACCATTGCATTGAACATCACTAATTGAACAACCCTCTATAGAAAATAATTCAATCTAGCCTGAGTCAAATGATATTGATAATAAAATATGGCACCAAACTTGGCACCCTAGCTTCCATGCATTTCAACTGGAAATTCTGAATATAGAACCAAACTTTTCCTTTATTAAAACTATATTGGTTCATTCACATTTGGCTTTTTTATACTAAATAAATCCAGCATCCATGCATTTGAATGGGAAATTCTGAAAAAGGAACTGAACATTTCCTTTATGAAGAGAAATAGGCTCACCCAGATTTGGTTTGTTTTCTATTAATTAAGCATCCTTCTATAGAAAAAAGATAAAACTAGCCCGAGCCAAATTATATTGTTAACAAATATTGCAGCAAACTTGGTACCCTAACTTCAATGCATTTCATCAAGGAAAATTCTGAATAAGGAACTGAGAATTTCCTTTATGAAAACCATCTTGGCTCACCCCTATTTGGCTTCTTTTATACTATTTGAGCATACCTCTATTTAAAACGTAGAATCTAGCCTGAGTCAAATTATATTGATCATAAAATATGGCACCTAATATATGCATTTCAAAGGTAAATTCTGAATAAATATCCAAGCATTTCTTCTATGAAAACCTTTTTGGCTCCTCCAGATTTGCCTGTGTTCTACTAATTGAGTATCCCTCTATAGGAAAAAGTTGAATCTAGACTGAGCCAAATGATATTGATCATGAAATATGACATCATACTTGGTACTCAAGCATCCATGCATTTCAATGTGAAATTCTAAATAAGAAACCAAGCATTTCCTCTATAAAAAACAACTTGGCTCACCCAGATTTGGTTTGTCTTCTACTAACTGAGCATCCTTCTATAGGAAAAAGTTGAATCTTGCCTGAGCCAAATCACATTGTTTATAAAATATATGTCACCAAACCTGGCACCCTAACATCCATGCATTTCAAAGGGAAATTCTGAATAAGAAACCGAACAATTAAAATATGGCACAAAACATGGCACCCCAGCATCCATGCATTTCAATATGAAATTATAAATAAGGAACTGAGCTTTACATACATAAAAATAATAATATTAGAGGAACAGATTGATATAGAAATTAGGATTCCAGGTTTGGTGCCATATTTACTGATCAATATAATTTGGCTCAGGCTAGATTTAACTTTTTCCTATAGAGGGATGCTCAATTAGTATAAAACAAGCTATATCTTGGTGAGTCAAGATGGTTGGAGTAAATGCTTGTTTTTTTTATTCGATTATTATTAGATTTGGTGCCATATTTTATCATCAATATCATTTGGCTCAAGCTAGATTCAACTTTTTTTATATAGAGGGATGCCCAATTAGTATAAAATAAATAAAATTTGAGTAAGCCAAGATGGTTTCAATAGATGAAAAGCTTTGTTCCTTTTTTCAGAATTTCAATTTGAAATGCATAGATGCTAGGGTGCCAGGTCTGGTTCCATATTTTATGATCAATATCGTTTGGCTCAGGCTAGCCACTAGATTGATCTTTTTCCTTTAGAGGGATGGGTGAGCCAACATGGCTTTTATATATTAAATGTTTGGTTTCCTAATCAGAATTTCACATTGAAATGCATAGATGTTAGGACGCCAGGTGTGGTGCCATATTTTATGAACAAAATAATTTGCGCGTGTCAGATTTAAATTTTTCCTATAAAGAGATGCCCAATTAGTTAAAAAAACAAGCCAAATCTTGGCAAGCCAAGATGGTTTTTACAGAGGAAATGCTAATTTCCTTATTCAGAATTTTCCATGGAACTGCATAGATGCTAGGGTGCCAAGTTTTTTGCCACATTTCAGTCAGGGTGCCAGGAATCAGACTGAGACGAGAAGTGCAAAAATAATCACACCTTTATTAATAACAAAAAATAATAAAAAGTCCACAAGTCAAACAACAAGCCAGGAGTCAAAGCCAGAGCCGGTAGTCAGACGAGCCGAGTCAGGAGCCAAAGCGAGTAGTCAGATGAGCCGGAATTAGTAACAAGGAGAACAGCAGAGTCAGGAACAAGCCAGGGATCAGGAACCAGGAGGGACGTCAGACAGCCAGGTAATACACAGGAACTGGAACTAACAAACAGGTCTGAGACAACGCAAGGGCAAAGCATACTGAACAGAGGCCCTTTAAATAATAACTGATGACATCACAATTAAGAGACTGCAACCTGTCTCACATGGATGATGTACACCAGTCTGGCCATAAAAGGGTGTGCAGGAAATGAGCAGCATCACACACTCTGCACCAGACTCAGCAAGAGAGGTGAGTAAAATGGCTGCCAGCAGCACATTGAAAACAAAGCAGAGAAAAAACACTGACAGTACCCTCCCCTCAACGACCCCTCCCCGCAGAAGGACAAAAGGCTTATTAGGGAAATGGGCATGGAAGGCACGGAGAAGGGCAGGAGCATGAACATCAGAGGAGGGAACCCATGAATGCTCCTCCGGACCGTATCCCTCCAGTGAACCAAATACTGTAAGTGGCCCCTGGACATACAAGAGTCAATAATGCTGCTGACCTCATATTCTTCATGGTTGTCAACAGAGATAGGACGGGGAAGAGGCAACACAGTGGTAAACTGATTACAAACCAATGGTTTCAAGAGGGAGACATGAAAAACATTGGAGATGCGCATTGCAAGAGTAAGGTCAAGAGCGTAGGCTATTTGATTGACCCGTCAGAGTATTCGAAAAGGACCAACATAACGATTGGAAGGCACACAAAGGTTCAAGTTACGAGAGGACAGCCAAACCCTCTCACCAACCTGATAGGAAGGCATGGCCAGACGCCTACGATCAGCCTGGATCTTTTGGCACTGCATAGAACGATGAAGGCAATCCTGAATCTGCACCCACGTGGAACGGAGTTGCCGGAGATGCTCCTCCAAAGCCGAAATACCCTGAGACATTAATGAATCGGGCAACAAGGATGGTTGAAACCCATAATTCGCCATGAACGGGGATAACTGGGAGGAAGCATTAATAGCAGTATTACGAGCAAACTCTGCCCAAGGTAACAGTTCAGACCAATTATTGTGGTGATCTGAGACATAGCAACGGAGGAACTGTTCCAGAGCTTGATTGTCGTTCCGCAGCCCCATTGGATTGAGGGTGATATGCCGACGAGAAGGAAAGCTCGATCCCCATTTGAGCACAAAAGGAACGCCAAAATCTTAAGACAAACTTGCTACCCCAGTCCGAGACTATCTCCTTGGGTAACCCATGTAAACGGAAGCAAGCTCCTGAGCGGTAGGCAGCTTCTTCAAGGGAATGCAATGTGACATTTTAGAAAAATGGTCAACCAACAGTATAGCCATTGGAAACAGGGAGCTTGACAATGAAGTCCATGGAAAGATGGGTGCAAGGATGCTCACCATTAGCAATAGGTTGAAGAATACCCACAGGAAGATGTCGAGGAGTCTTATTCTGTGCACAAACTGAGCAGGAGGCAACATATGCAGCAACATCAGAACGAAGACCTGGCCACCAGAATTGTCGAGTGACAGGCCAAATAATTTGGTTCTTGCCCGGGTGACCTGCGGCTTTAGGATAGTGGTAAGTGTGCAAAAGTTTAGTTCGAAGATTCTCAGGAACAAAACACTTACCACTAGGTTTCTCAGGAGGTGCATTGGTTTGTGCAGCCAGGATCTCCTCCCCCCCAAGGGAGAAGTCAAATTAGTATGTATGGTAGCCAAAATATGGTCAGGAGGTATAACTGGAGTAGGTACAGATTCATCCTTGGACAGAGGCAAAAATTGTCGAGAGAGGGCATCAGCCCTAACATTCTTACTACCAGGCAGGTAGGAGACCACATAATTAAACCGAGACAAAAATAGCCACCATATAGCCTGTCCGGGCGACAAACGTTTTGCTTCGGATAGATAAGTAAAATTCTTGTGATCAGTAAGAATGAGCACTGGTACGCTAGTACCCTCGAGAAGATGCCTCCATTCCTTGAGTGCCAAAATTATGGCCAGTAATTCCCTGTCACTAATTTCATAATTGCACTCCGCTGGAGACAATTTCTTAGAGAAAAAAATGCACAGATGCAAGGAACCGTCAGGAGTAGGATGTTGAGACAAAAGGCAGGACAGGGTTAGGATGAGCCAGAACTGGAGTGGCAGCAAAGGCAGTCTTAAGACTCTCAAAGGCCTTAATCGCAGTAGGTGACCAATGGAGTGGATCATTCTCTTTACGGGTCATGTCTGTGATAGGTTTGACCAAGGAAAGTTCTTAATAAACTTTCTATAGTAATTTGCAAAGCCCAAAAAATGTTGAATAGACCGAAGACCAACTGGGTGAGGCCACTGCAGAACTGCAGACAACTTTTCAGGATCCATGAAGAACCCTGCAACATCGATAACATAACCTAGGAAGGTTAATTGAGTCTGATGGAACTCACATTTCTCGAGTTTACAAAACAGGCCTGTCACAGATACCGGACTGCAAGAGTTAAACCTCTACCCCCCTACAACCTTACCTCTGTTGTTTCTCAGTGGTTTTGGGCTCCTCAGATCAACCACAATCTCTGGAAGCCTTTTTTTTTGCTTGTTATGTGTTCTAACCTTGTTAAGAGAAGAGCTGGTGAATAACCGGGAAAACCCTCCTAGGCTGAAAACCCTCCTGGAACTCCCAGTCAGCCACAGGACAGCAGGACACCTGCTACCTTTACCCTTGGTCACTCCAGCAACCATGTGCCCCCGAGCTCTGCTGTTTTGGGGATTAGTAGCTCCTAGGGAGGACAAGAGGTGGGAGAATTACCAGAGGGGAGCTCATTTGTGAACCGGGGGGTTTTGACACCCGTACCCCATAACTTCAACGGCTATATCTCCGTTTTTTTGGACTGCGGCATCTGGGCTTTAAAATGATACCCTGGAAGTGCTGCCGCTAACCCCAAAACCGCCACCCCTGTGTCCTGGAATTCTGTGGGACTGTGGCTGCTATGGAGGTGCCGGTCTGTCTGGAGGGGCGGGAATGGTACTTGTTTTTTCACTTCAATATTCCTTTTGCTAGTTTGTAGGCAACTAGTATCCATCTGTGGTGCTGGTCCTTGCTGTTGGATTTATAGCGCAAGAAGTTTAATCTCTTTTCCAATATAGTCAGTTTGCTTCCCTATATAAACTACTTGCAGCTCTTAAATATGAACAATCAGAAAAGTATTTTTGATCTTAGATCTTGCATGTATGAGGATCTACAAAAGATTATAACTAAAGACAAAACAGAACTAATAGAAATTGTCAATGAATCTAACATAAGTCTAGATGAACTAATGAAATTACTAGAGGATAAAATGAAAATGAAATTAAAATACAGAACTGAATATCTGTTTATGCAGAAATATATTGAAGTTAAGAGAGTCCCAAGAGGCCTTAGATTAAAGAAAGAATGTACATTTAAAACTGAAGATCCAATTTTTAAAACTAAGTGGAGAGAAATTTTAGAAGAGGCATCTATTAAATGGATGACTCTTATTAAAGAATATAGAGGTGACACACTTATAAAATTGGGAAATGAGATACATGATTTAGAAATAAAAATTAAAAACTTTGAAGCATTACAGGCCTTTAAAGAAAAAGAAAAGACATTAAAAGAACAATTAGAACACCTTAAGAAGGAACTACTCAAAGTTAAATTGGACAAGTTTGAAAGAGATGAGAACGATTACATTAATTTTGACAAAGGAATAAATACAGATATCTATATAACACACAAATGGAGATATAATAGATATAAAGTAGACAATAGAACAAATTCTCCTAGAGTAACACAAAAAACACAAGATAATTGGGAAAGCAACAGACAACAGAGTAACATGAAAGCGAATTACAATCAAGAATCCCAACATACATTTAGGCCTCAATTTAATGGTCAACACACGAATACACATAGTTATTATGGAAACCAATACAGACAAAACTATTATAAAAAGCCTGAATCTTATAATAGAGCATTATACTCAGAAGTAACATCTAGAGGCCCAACCATTACCCCTTTCAAATAGATATACCAATCTAACACATGAAAACTGGGATCAAACACATCCATCCACCTCAAACAGGCAGAATACAAACAGTCAACATTTTTTAGACAGAGGTCAGGTAAACTCCCCTCAAAATTGGAGAAAGCAAGAAGGTGTAGGAGGGGATTACACACAAAGAAAAAGAAGATTCTCAGAGAGAGAGGAAAACGGGGCAGGGGGCTACACAAAACCAAAAGACAAAAGGATTGAGATAAATGCCACAAATAAAACAAATGGTATCTATAACCTAAGCAAATACGTATTAAAAGATGAAGAAGCTAAAATATTATCTAAAGGCTTATCTTTCGCTCCTACCAAAAAATTGAACAAATTTGAGGCATTTGTAGATGCATCCAAATTCATGAGATCCCTCACTCTAAAAAGGTATTTTGCAAAAAGTGCACTAGAAAGAGAGACACAAACATCGGTCATATAGAATAATAAGAAAGACGAGAAGGATTTTATACATTCAGATCTGAAACAAAAATCACTATTCTATCCCAAACATGAAAAGGGCCCAGTCCTCGAAACATTTGAAAGATTGGTACTTAATGATATAAGAAACATCCCAGAAAATAAAATCAATAAAGTACTATTTAACTTATCCAAAAAACAGAAAGATTTGATCAAAGATTTGGAAAATAATAAGGATATAATTTTCAAAAGTGCGGATAAGGGAGGGGGGATAGTCATTTTAGACAAAGATCACTACACAAGGATCTGTAATGAACTTCTGGAAGACATTAATACATACATAAAAAGAAAAATAAACCCCACTGCAATATATCAATGGGAACTAAAAAGACTACTGGACAAATATAAACAAGTTGGGATATTAAATGAGAAAGAATATGCTTACCTTCTAATAAAATGTTCTATTATTCCAGTATTCTACATACTCCCGAAGATACATAAAAGCATAAAAAATCCCCCCGGCAGACCAATAGTGTCAGGGATAGATTCCATCACTTCCAATATGTCCCAGTATAAAGACATTTATTTGCAAATATACGTTACATCATTAGACTCCTACTTAAAAGATTCAACTGAAATTTTAAAGATATTGAAAAATGTTAAATGGGAAGAAGGTATGTGGTTAATCAGTTATGATGTAACTTCATTATATACATGTATAAGCCATGAGGATGGCATAAATGCCGTTAGGTCCTTTCTACTAGAAGACAAAGAAATCAGAGCAGTACAACGAGAATTTATATTGGAGGGAATAAAATTTATCCTAACACATAATTATTTTTTATTTGAAAAATACTTCTATGAACAACTGTGTGGAACAGCAATGGGGACTAGGTTTTCCCCCAGCTATGCAAATCTATTCATGGGCTTCTGGGAAACTAGTTTCTGGAAGGAGGCTGAGGTGGGGGCAAACCTAGTCCTCTATAGGAGATACATAGACGATGTCTTGATAATATGGAACGGCTCAGACACATCATTTAACAAAATTTTTGAAAGAATGAATTTAAACAACCTAAACATTAGATTCACTAAGGAAATGAGTCAGGAACATCTCACGTTTTTAGATTTAGACATCCGGATTGAAAACAATAAGATACATACAAAGACATTTTTCAAACCTGTTGACTGCAATAACTTCATACATTCTACAAATTGTCACCATACTAATTGGAAGGCTTATATCCCAGTAGGCCAAATGTTAAGAATACAGAAAAATTGCAGTAAAGATGAGGATTTCATTCAACAATCTGAAATTTTAAAAAATAAATTTTTAGAAAGAGGGTATGACAGTGATAAAATAGAGGAGATCAGAAAAAAGACCGTGAATGTCAATAGAGATGATCTCCTACAACCAAAATCAAAAGAGACAAGGATATGTACTAATCTAAGAATCCCATATATAACTAAATACAATTCAAATCATAAACTACTTGAGAACATCTTCCACAAACATTGGCACATTTTGAAACAAGATAATCGTATAGGTGAACAGTTATCTGACCGCCCCCATTTTGTGTATAGAAAAACAAATAATTTAAAGAGTATATTAGCACCCACTGTATGTAATTCCAAAAAGAGATCAGATAAAGACCTGTTGGGTAATGATTTAAGAGGATTTTATCCCTGTAATCTTTGTAAATCGTGCAGATATTCCAGATATACCTCATCATCAACAGGGAAACAATTTAAAATTAATGAGCTAATTAGATGTAATGATAAAAATATTGTTTATTTAATACAATGTAAATGTGGGAGTCAATATATAGGAGAGTCGACAAGACCCCTTAGGGAACGCATACGAGAGCATCTATCATCAATTGAAAATGCTGACAAAGAGAGAAACCAAGATCTCCCGGTTGCAAAACACTTTAAGACATGCAACGGAGGTAATCTCACATATTTTAATTACATAGGGATAGTGAAAGTGAAGGATAAAGGTAGGGGAGGAGACATGGAAAAAATGCTTTTACAATTGGAATCAAGGTGGATTTTTAATGTCAACACGCTAATCCCCAATGGTCTAAATTTGGAAATGGATCTATCATGTTTCCTTAGGTAATAATTTGTATCCCACTAGGTTTTTAGAATAATAGTCTGTTCCTATATATCTGCCAAATTTAATCAAATAATATAAACAATTTTTATGATTCTTAGATATATATTTATTCTTAAAGCTTTTAGAAGTTAGATATATATATGCACACACATTTTATAGAGAGATCATTTTATAAGAAAAAAAAATTTTAACATAGAAACTATAAACAACCCAAATCAATTTAAAAAAAATTTTTTAGCCAAAATTTAATATTAAATTATTTTTGCCAAATTCTTGTAAAAACAAAATATGTGAGTAAATATTTCAGTTGATAAGGATTTATGTATGTATATATAAAAGTCTCTTTTAAATATAAATAAACAGCCAATGTACATGTATGTTATTATATTATTATTATATTTCTATTTCACATTATGAATGCCTTTAGTATAAGCTGCCTTATTATTAGAACACTGAAGTTTGCACTTTGTTTTTACACCTATAGGTACTTTAAGGCTCTCTTTCATTTATTCTCTTCTGAAAAATTAGGTACTATTAAATATACCCTTTTCTTAGAGAAAAAAAGAGTCCCACACTTCTTGATATGTGTATCTTATCAATACAAATAGTTCTAACTAATCATCCGGTTTTAAACATACATATTTTGTCTTGTTTATACTAAATACATTGGTGGTTCAGCTATTAAGGATCTCACTAATTGCAATAAACCGCCCCTTTGGATTAACATTACAGACAGAGCTATAAAAGGAGCTCATTTAGAAGAAAGTAACAGGCTTGACAAAGGCTCTATTAAGAGCTGAAACATTGCCGGAACTACTTTCTTCACACTATTGTGGCTCACTAAGGACACCGTACTCCAGGAAACACTGAAGCAACAAACGGACATCACACAGCTGAGGGTGGAATTCCAGAGTGTGCAGGGGAGAGGAGTGCGGCGGCTTTCTTCCCATCACACACAGGGTTCCCAGAGCTGTTTCATGCTGGCGGAATAACCGCTACACTGGATTACAAAAACACTTGGAGCTCCTGAACAAATTAAGGTACTGTTTCTCCACGGCTATAACCTGCGCAGGATTGCCGTTTTACACCAATCCTAAAACTTTGAAATTGAATTGAGCATCATTGTTGCAGCTCATTGTTATTTTGCTTAAATAACCAGGATTCGTTTTCTTTCATTAGTACTACTTTTTTGCTTCCTTAACCCTGTCTGCAGCAGAGGCTAAGTATTTTGAAGTGTCTTTAGAGGTCTTCTCTCTACATAGATAGGTCACTTACAGAGAATTACTCATTTTATATAAACAAGTTTTTATGCATTTATTTATGTACATTTAGTATTGCCTTTTTATATTTATCTCATTGTATGAATTATTTCGCTTACAACTCTTTTAATACATTTAGTAAAGTCTAATTAAATTATATTTTAACATTCATTTCAATTGACTGTTGTTTTTTTCTTGATCATTTACCTATCATTTGTTAAAATATTTTTTTTTTCTTGATCATTTACCCATCATTTGTTAAAAGATTTTTTTCATATGTATTAGGACATAATCAACTCATATATTTTTTTTTTACCTGCCCTTTAAGGCGCCCATAGTACTTGTTTTTTCACTTCAACATTGTGGGATTGTCCAGTATCTTATCAAGATGAGCTTTGTGTTTTTTCAATAAAATCAGTTCCTGTTTCACTTGAATGCTAGCATGTCTAGTTATTTGGGTGGGCTCCTGCTAAAATCACTTTCCAGGGCTACATAGCAGCCTGTTCCAGGCAGAGGAAGGACCCTCTGGCAGAGCTACCTAGTCTGGGTAGCCGGAGTCTGCCACAGGGTGGGACCCTGAGTACTGGTGCTGTCGGGCATCAGGGGTGGCTACAGGCTGTGGTCACTTGACACATGTAGCCACCCCTGCAGTCGGCAGGAAGGAAGCAGGACCCGTTTGGCGGAGCTACCCAGTCGGGGTAGCCGGGGTATCCATAACATTGCCTGGCAGCAGTGGGATCTGCTTCTTCCACATGATTCTTGCTGACAGAGGAGAAGGGCCACAGTAGCCGGTAACTATGGAAGTCAAATTTCTAAGGAGAGTATAGGAGGCGCTGGCCCAGCTGGACAGTCCTATTTACCAACAGGACATGCTGGAACAGAGGGACCTGATCTGCCGGGACCTCTGGTGGGAGGCTCTTCAACAGGAGCGAGACAATGGAAAGGTCCTCCCCATGAATGACACGAGGTTCCGGGTTTGGCGGACAGTGAGAGTGCCTTTCCTGGGAAAACAGCCAAAGAAGGAATGGCTATCTGTTCTACATAGACTGGTCCAACAAGAGATGTGGGTGGAGGACGGCTATCGGGCCCTCCAATGGCTCGCTATGCAAGCACAGCCATGGCTGGAGGATGGCTCCCCCACAGAGGGCTTTGGCTTTGGCGGAAAAAGGACTGAGGACCCACAGTTTGGGAGCAAGACAAACCTGGGTCTGGAGGATATCTCTGGGCTCCAAGAGGAACTGCTGGATCTCTTGGAGGAATCCTGGCTACTAGACGATCTGGATTTTATAATTAACCAGGAAGAGGCACTGGTCAAGGAATAAAAGAGGCTGCTATATCTCGTTAAGCAACATGCCAAGGGTATACAGATCTGGGGTGCAGCCCTCTGGGATTCATGGAGCTCGACCGTGGAGTAGTGTCAACAAAGAAAAAGGGAACCAGGGCTGCTGGATCCCGATCAGCAGTCTGGCTCTGAGCTTATGGTCTTGGACCAGGGGGCCACCTTAGCAGAAGCGCTGGCAACAGGGCAGAGAGCCACCGGCCTCTGCCCAGCCCTTGCAGCAGCTCTAGTAAACCAGGGAGAGGAGGTAGTCATCCTCCCTCCCCAGCAGCAGAACCCCTTCCCGGGAGTGGAGACAGTCGGTCTCTCTCCCCAGCGGCACAGCCAGGTACAAGGAGAGGAGACAACTGGTCTGTCTCCCCAGCAGCAGAACCATCCCCAGGGAGAGGAGGTAGTCATCCTCCCTCCCCTTACACAGAGCCCCTTCCTAGGAGAGGAGACAGTCGGTCTCTGTCCCCAATGGCAGAGTCAGGAGCAGGGAGAGGAGACAGTCGGTCTCTCTCCCCAGAGGCAGAGCCATCCTCTGGGAGTGGAGGTAGTCGTCCTCCCTCCCCTTACATAGAGCCCCTTGCAGGGAGAGATGGATGTTGATAACTCTCCCCAGCAGCAGAACCCCTTCCTAGGAGAGAAGACAGTTGGGCTATCTCCCCAGCGGCAGAGCCAGGAGCAGGGAGAGGAGACAGTCGGTCTCTCTTCACAGAGGCAGAGCCATCCCCTGGGAGTGGAGGTAGTCGTCCTCCCTCCCCTTACACAGAACCCCTTCCTGGGAGAGGAGAAAGTCGGTCTCTCTCCCCAGCAGCAGAGCCATCCCCTGGGAGTGGAGGTAGTCATCCTCCCTCCCTGCAGCAGATCCCCTTCTCAGGAGGAGAGACAGCCTGTCTCTCTCCCCAGTAGCTGAGCATGATCTCTACCCTTTTTGCGCCCAGGAGGTGTCACGGATACCAGACAGCTAAGGCTACCCCCAACCCCCCCCCTACAACCTCACCCCTGTTGTTTCTCAGTGTGTTTGGGCTCCTCAGAGCAACCACAATCTCTGGAAGCTTTTGTTTGCTTGTTATGTGAAGGGCTGGTGTATGACCAGGAAAACCCTCCTAGGCTGGCTGGGCTTCTGGAACTCCCAGACGGCCGCCTCACAATGGACACCCGCCTAACTCCTCTCAGGCTGGCCGGGCTCCTGGAACTCCTGGTCGGCCACAGGACAGCAGGACACCTGCTAACTTTACCCCTGGCCGCTCCAGCAGCCCTTTGCCCCAGAGCTCCGCTCTTTTGGGGATTGGTAGCCCCTAGGGAGGACAAGAGCTGTGGAAATTATCAGAGGGGAGCTCCTATGGGAACTGGGGGTTTTGGACACCCCTAACCCCATAATTTCAATGGACTGTAACTCCGGTCCCCAGTAACGAATCATGCTGATTTTTGGACTGTGGCATCTGGGGACCGAGAGCTTTAAAACCGCCACCCCTAGGTATTGGGATTATGTGAGACTGTGGCTTCTATGGAGGTGCCGGGCTGTCTGGAGGGGCGGGAATGGTGGGAAAATTGTGGGATTGTCCTTTGTGTTATCAAGATGAGCTGTGTGTATAAAAGGAGTGTATGTTTTACAATAAAATCAGTTCCTGTTTAACCTGAATGCTAGTCTGTCTAGTTATTTGGGTGAGCTCCAGCTAAAATCACTTTCCTGGGCTACATAGCAGCCTGTTCCAGGCAGAGAAAGGATCATCAGGTAGAGGTACCCAGTCTGGGTAGCTGGAGCCTGCCACAGGGTGGGACCCTGGGTACTGATGCTGTCGGCATCAGGGGTGGCTACAGGCTGTGGTCACTTGCCAGCTACATAGCTGCAGTCGGCAGGGAGGAAGCAGGACCCTTTTGGCGGAGCTACCCAGTCGGGGTAGCCTGGGTATCCGTCACATTGGTGGCAGCGGTGGGATCTGCTTCTTTCACACAGTTTCTGCTGACAGAGGAGACATACCACAGTAGCCGGTAAATATGGAGGCAGAGTTCCTAGGGAGAGTACAAAAGATGCTGACCGGAACAAATAAACCTTGTTCGGAACAGGGCATTCTGGCATGGAGGAACCTTGCACTCCGAGACCTCTGGTGGGAGGATCTTCAACAGGGGCAGGAAAATGGAAAGGTCCTCCCCATGATTAACACGAGATTCCGGGTTCGGTGGACCGTGAGACTGCCTTTCCTGGGAGAACAGCCAAAGAAGTAATGACTAGCTGTTCTACATAGACTGATCCAGCAAGAGATGTGGGTGGAGGATGGCTATCGGGCCCTCCAATGGCTTGCTATGTAAGTGCAGCCATGGCTGGAGGAAGGCTCACCCACTGAGGGCTTTGGCTTCGGTGGCCCTGGATTGTTGTTTACAAAAAGGACAGAGGACCCACAGTTTTGGAGTGAGACAGACCAGGGTCTGGAGGATATCTCTGGGCTCCAAGAAGAACTGCTGGATCTCTTAGAGGAGACCTGGCTGCTGGACGATCTGGATTTTATAACTGACCAGGAAGAGGCACTGGTCAAGAAATACAAGAGGCTGCTGGATCTCGCTAAGCAGCGTGCCAGGGGCATACAGATCTGGGGTGCAGCCCTCTGGGATTCGTGGAGCTCGACTGTGGAGGAGTGGCAGCAAAGAAAAAGGGAACCAGGGCTGCAGGATCTTGATCAGCAGCCTGGCTCTGAGCTTACAGACTTGGACAAGGGAGCCACCCCAGCAGAAGTGCTCACAGCAGGTCAGAAAGCCGCTGGCCTCTGCCCAGCACCTGTAACAACTCCAGAAAACCTGGGAGTGGAGGTAATCATCCTCCCTCCCCTTACAGAGTACCCCTTGCAGGTAGAGATGGATGTCAATAACTCTCCCCAGCAGCAGAACCCCTTCCCGGGAGAGGAGACAGTCGGTCTCTCTCCCCAGCAGCAGAGCCAGGAGCTGAGAGAGGAGGTAGTCGGTCTCTCTCCCCAGCGGCAGAGCCATCCCCTGGGAGCAGAGGTAGTTATCCTCCCTCCCCGTGATCAGAACCCCTTCCTGGGAGAGGAGACAGTCGGTCTCTCTCCCCAGCGGCAGAGCCATCCCCTGGGAGCGGAGGTAGTCATCCTCCCTCCCCATAAACAGAACCCCTTCCCAGGAGAGGAGACAGTCGGTCTCTCTCCCCAGCAGCAGAGCCAGGAGCCGGGAGAACAGACAGTCGGTCTCTCTCCCCAGCGGCAGAGCCATCTCCTGGGAGCGGAGGTAGCCGTCCTCCCTCCCTGTAAACAGAACCCCTTTCTGGGAGAGGAGACAATTGGTCTCTCCCCCCAGCGGCAGAGCCAGGAGCCGGGAGAGGAGACAGTTGGTCTCTCTCCCCAGCGGCAGAGCCATCCCTTGGGAGTGGAGGTATTTGTTAGTAGCCCCTAGGGAGGACAAGAGGTGGGGGAATTCCCGGAGGGGAGCTCATTTGGGAACCGGGGGTTTTTGACACCCCCTACCACCATAACTTCAACGGGCTGTATCTCCAGTCCCCAGTGACAAATCACGCTGATTTTTGGACTGCAGCATCTAGGCAGGCCCGGACTGACCATAGGGCATACCAGGCAAATGCCCGGTGGGCTGCCTGGTTACCTTAGCCCCACCCACTATTACAGCACATACCGAGTGCTTTTAGTGTGGCAAGGGTCGTTTCCAAGCGGGCAGACTTGGCTGTTTCATGGTTCGCAGTGACTGGGGAGCTGATCTCTGACTTATCTTTTATTTAAAGATTGTTTTTTTTATTGGGACAAGAGCACTAACTGAATGAAGCCTAAGGACTCCGGAGCACTCAGCCCTGCTGCTAACTGATGTAGTCTAACTGTAGGCAGTCTCCCATAAGGGATTAGCCCAGGCAAGAGCTGTGTCAGAGAGTAACGAGATGAGAAATCCCACCTTAGCTTTGTCAGAGGGAAACGCCTGAGGTAACATCTCAAAGTAAATGCCCACCTGGTTCAAAAACCCTCTGCACTGAATAGGATTGCCTCCATATCACTGAGGTAGAGGTGCAGAACCAGACATGCTCCTGGTAGGACTAGGTGCAGCAGCGGAAACAGTAGCAGTCATAACTTGGGGGACACTTTGGTCCAAATGTGTAGTGCGAGTCAGCAGGGTTTGCAGGGCTAGTGCAAATTGATCCAAGTGGTGATCCTGTTCATCCATCCTGGAAATTATGGTAGGTAAAGTTGAATTATTAGCACCATCAGGATTCATGGCACTTGCATAATGTCAGGGTGCCAGGAATCAGACTGAGACGAGAAGTGCAAAAATAATCACACCTTTATTAATAACAAAAAATAATAAAAAGTCCACAAGTCAAACAGCAAGTCAGGAGTCAAAGCCAGAGCTGGTAGTTATGCGAGCTGAGTCAGGAGCCAAAGCGAATAGTCAGACGAGCCGAGTCAGGAGCCAAAGCGAGTAGTCAGATGAGCCGGAATCAGGAACAAGGAGAACAGCAGAGTCAGGAACAAGCCAGGGTTTAGGAACCAGGAGGGACGTCAGACAGCCAGATAATACACAGGAACTCGCAAACAGGTCTGAGACAACGCAAGGGCAAAGTGATGACTTGACAATTCTGAGACTGCAACCTGTCTCACACAGATGATGTACACCAGTCTGGCCATAAGAGGGCATGTAGGAAATGATCAGCATCACACACTCTGCACCAGACTCAGCAAGAGAGGTGAGTAAAATGGCTGCCAGCAGCACATGGCAAACAAAGCAGGGAAAAACCCTAACAATTTTATGATCGATATAATTTGGCTCATGCTAGATTCAACTTTTTTTTATATAGAGGGATGCTCAATTAGTATAAAATAAATCAAATTTGAGTAAGCCAAGATGGTTTTAATAGATGAAAAGCTTGGTTCCTTATTCAGAATTTCAATTTGAAATGCATAGATGCTAGGGTGCCAAGTTTGGTTCCATATTTTATTATCAATATTGTTTGGTTCAGGCTAGACGCTAGATTGATCTTTTTCCTTTAGAGGGATGGGTGAGCCAGCATGGCTTTTATATATTAAATGTTTGGTTTCCTCTTCAAAATTTCCCATTGAAATGCATAGATGTTAGGACGCCAGGTGTGGTTCCATATTTTATGAACAAAATCATTTGCACGTGTCAGATTTAAATTTTTCCTATAAAGAGATGCCCAATTAGTAAAAAACCAAGCCAAATCTGGGCAAGCCAAGATGGTTTTCACAGAGGAAATGCTCATTTCTTTATTCAGAATTTTCAATGAAACTGCATAAATGCTAGGGTGCCAAGTTTGGTCCAATATTTTATGATCAATATAGTTTAGTTCATGCTAGATTCAACCTTTTCCCGAGAGAGGGCGGATGGGGAGGAGCTACGAGTGGACTGTTTCTAGTGGTGCTCTGCTAGGGAGAGATCAAACAGATTTTTCCATTACCCAAGCATTTCCTTGCTGTCCCACAGAATAATCTCTCTTGTGATTAGAGAGGCTTGGAGAGCTAATCCATCCAGCTTGTATCCCCGGTTACTGAGTCGGATGTACCAGGGCCAGAAGCGGAGGTCACGTGATGGATTGCCAGTATCCGATTCCGGAGAATCACAGTTGTGCCCAAGTCAATGGCTTGAACCAGCAGAACAGGCCCTCCACTATCGGCAGTTCCAGGGTTTGCTGCTCGACTTGTGGGCTGGATTGAGTATGTGCTATGGCAGATTGGGAGTCCGCTAGATGGCACTATACCTGCACTGAACCTGCCATAGTGGTGAGAACTAGGAACCCAGAAGGATTCTCTTAATCCTCGGTAAAAGGTACTGTACCACTATATTCTGTTCTGTTATAACTGTACAGAAGGAGAAAGTGTTCTAAATCAAGGTGCAGAAGTGCCTGTAACTCTCATCCTGGTATAAGCATAATGATTACAACGCAGGCCTAAACGTGGAGCTCACAAGTTGTAGAGCAAAAACAAAGTTATATTCTTTAGCATCTGAGTGTTCTGGATGGGAGAAATAAATCTGCCCAAATAGTATTGACAACACGCTGAGACGCTTGATTTTCTAATGTGTTCTGAGACCTTGTCTAAACATCTCTCTCCAATACTGGCACATACTGGCACATTGTGATCTATCAAGGCTTATTACTTACAACATACTATCTGTGGTCAGATGAGAAAGTTTGATTGCCTTACAAAAGTAGTTTGCTGGTTGAGTCATGAATATTTTGCCTGTATATAAGAAGTTAAGGCAAAAAAGAAGAAAAATGGGTGACTCATATGACTAATGACATAGAAAGTAGTTTGACTCTAAAGTTGCTTATGGACACGGATTAAAAGACATTTGTTCTGTTATACTGGACTTTTACCCCATTTTAGTATCAAGTAATTACTGCCCTTTCTTGTGCTTCTTTCTCTGTGAAGCTATATAAAAATCAGCTAACATACGTGGGATAATACTGAGTAAACTTGCCTGATTCTATTGTCATTCTATATGTGTGGGCTAAATGAATATTGTGCATACTGCATCTCTGTTTTGCTTTCTCCTTATTTACCCATAGCTATAAAAATACTTCAGGCAAACCAATATATTTGAATAAGAAATATATGTGTTAGTGGTCTCTCCTGATTTAGGTGAGGGTCTTTGTTGAGCCGTTAATCACTTAAATAAGTAGGGATATTGTATTTGGATAAATATCTGGTGGGCTGGTGTAGGACATAACTGCAAATTAATTGTATGATTAAAACACATTTTTTTTATATACTTAGGCTACTCCTCTTTTCCCCTCTGTGGTTCATATAAAATAGAGTGACTGAGCAATTCCTTGTACTTCGATGCTTGGAATGGAACTGATTCACGCAGCTATACCAGTAGAAAGAGCACATAGGACAGATATTAAAAGACAATTTCCAGATAGAAACCCCAAGTCTAGACCTATTATAGTTAAATACTTGAATCACCAGGATAAGGTTAATCTTATGCGACTCGATAAACAGAAAATCCCTTTTACAATAAAAGATAGGTCCATATTGATGTTTCAAGATTTTTCAGCAGAGACATCCTAGAAGAGACGGGTGATGGCCCCCGATATGTACATGGCTATAAATGCAGGACTTCAAGCAACTATTATATATCCTGCCAAAATAAAAGTCTTGACGAAAAATGGGGTGTCCCTGCTGAACAGCCCTGAAGAGGCATTGGAACTGCTCTGAAGAGGAAATTGCACGTTAGGCTAAATCTAGCAGGCTGATATAGAGTTGAGATTAAAATGCAATCATATGTTTCCTTATTCTATGGTGACTTTAAGCCTGTTTATAGACTGTGTAAGAGTATTACAGATAGTAGAATGAAAATGTTGCTTCTGGTGTATATAACTATTTTAAATCATGGGGGGATAGGTAATATCTGCTCCCCCTATTGTACCCCTCTTTTCCTTTTTTTCCCTCTCTTCTCTACCCCTTTCTTTTTTATTGCTGCTCTAGGGGATACCAGCTAATTTAGCAAGTAATAAGAAAGAACATCTTCAACTAGTATCTTGGAATGTGGGTGGGATCACATCTCCCTCTAAAAGGAAGAATATTTTAAAACACCTTAGACAACTTAAACCAGACATTGATTTAATACAGGGGACTTGTCTGAAGGATAAAGAAATAGAGAAACTTAACTCAGGATGGGTGGGTGAGGTTCTAGCTACTCCATGTGTAGCCAGGAAAAAAGAGTAGATAAATTGTTCTGGGGCAGCCTCCAAGTTAAACTAGCTAAATTATGTTCAAAGCATTTAATTATTGCTGGTGATTTTAACATGGTAATGTATCCATCATTGGATCGATTAAAACCTGCTTTGAATAGAAATAGTAAACAGGAGGCAAGGCTATTTAAAAAAAATTCTTTCATTTATTAGAAATGAAAGATATTTGAAGAATACAAAAACCCGGATAAAAGGATGTTTACCTGTGCCTCGCATACAAGACAATGTCCAGAATAGATGCATTCTTAATCTCTGAGAGAGTTGGTGGCTTGGAGGCTGCTGCTGAAATAAAAGAGATAGTACTCTCGGACCAGGCTATTCTGACACTCAAATTAACAATTAAAAAGATAAATACCAATAACATAGGTAGATTTTATTTTCCCAGATATCTCGCAACAATTATTTATTTTAAAAACTGGTTAAAACAGAAATGGAGAGATTTCTCTCATTTTAATCAAGCACATTTTGAAAACAGTGAGCTATTCTGGGAGACATTTAAAGCAGTAATAAGGGGGGATGTTAAAGCTTTTTTAATACGAAACAAACAAAGAATTCAGGCTAGATATGTACAACTGTCTAATTATCTCCGTAATTGTTATAACTCCTATGTAAGCGACCCCTCAAATAAGGATCTCTGGGAATGGTATGTTAAGGCAAAAAAGAAAGAGAAAATTTTTAACGCAAAAAATGGCACAAGATGATCTAAGAACTAGAGCATTCTTTTTTAGGTATGGGGGGAAGGCAGGTGAATCACTATCTAATTTTGTAAGGCTTAAAAAAAAAAAGACAGGTCATTGAGGCTTTGAAAATTAACAGGAAAAAATGCACGAATATACAGGAAATAAATGATTTTGTTGTCCAGTATTTTCAAAAAGTGTACTCAAAAGGAGATATTAATTGACAAGTTAAATTAGACTTCTGGGATAAGATACAAGTCCCCAAAATTTTTAGTGATCATTTGAACAAACTTAAAGGGACACTGAACCCATTTTTTTTCTTCCGTGATTCAGATAGAGCATGCAATTTTAAGCAACTTTCTAATTTACTCCTGTTATGAATTTTTCTTCATTCTCTTGCTATCTTCATTTGAAAAAGAAGGCATCTAAGCTATTTTTTTGGTTTAGAACTCTGGATAGCACTTTTTTATTGGTGGATAAATGTATACATCTTTCAGCAAGGACAACCCAGGTTGTTTACCAAAAATGGGCTGGCATCTAAACTTACATTCTTGCATTTCAAATAAAGATACCAAGAGAATGAAGACAATTTGATAATAGGAATAAATTAAAAAGTTGCTTAAAATTTCATCTGAATGGCGAAAGAAAAAATTTGGGTTCAGTGTCCCTTTAATGCTCCTATATCTCAAAAGGAAATTATACAGGCAATTAAGAAAACAGCCCTAAATCAAGCTTCTGGGCCAGACCAAATCCCAATAGAACTATACAAGATTCTTTTGGAGGAAATTGTGCCAACCTTAGAACATCTATTTAATAAATACTATTCAAAAAACTCCATGCAGTATCGCTATTTTAATTCTTTACTGATCACATTGGTCCTTAAAAAAGACAAAGACACGACAGACATAAATTTATATAGACCAATTTCACTCTTAAATAGTGATTATAAAGTACTTATGACTATTATTGCTAATAGAATGAAAGTTATTTTAGATCCATTAATACACAAGGATCAGGTTGGGTTTATGCTTAAAAGGAATGTAACTTTTAATGTGAGGAGATTACAGCTAATTATCAATTACTACTGGGCTAAGTTACATAAAAAGAATACAAGAATGAGTACGGATTTAGCAATAATCGCAATTGATGCAGAAAAAGCTTTTGATTCAGTGACATGGGATCATTTGTTTACAACTTTAGTTAAGTTCGGCTTTGAGGGTAACATTAATAATTTTATCCAACTGATCTACTCTAATCCATCAGTCTCTATCTTGATAAACAGCATGTCCACTTTAAATTTGGATTAAGGCAGGGTTGCCCGCTATCACCATATCTGTTTAATCTAGCAATAGAACCACTTGCAATAGCCATAAGGAAAGAACTAGAAGGTATATGGCTGGGAAATAGAAAGACAACATTATTACTTTATGCTGATGATTTACTGGTCTTTATTAGGGACTCTAAGAAGAATATTCCAATTTTAAATAAATTAATGGAAGACTTTAGTACTTTCTCTGGATATAAACCTAATCCATCCAAATCCAAAATTATTTGGATCCATAAAACTAGAAATAGCTATAAAGATATTTCATTTAAAGTTGTAAATAAAAGTTTTAGATACCTTGGCATTATGATCTCTAGAAACCCAAATGATTGGTATGATATGAACTATCCACAGGTGTTTTCAAAAATATATAGGGATTTAATAAATTGGTCTAAATTTCAACTGTCCTTATCAGGTAGAATTAATCTAATAACAATGATGATTTTCCTGAGGCTATTATACATGTTGCAAAATTTACATTTTGTTATCAAAAATAAAGATCTCGCAATGTTTAAAAAGAATTGCCTGACTTTTTATGGGGGGAAGAAAAGGAAAGCGATGGCCTATAAAAAACTGTCATTTTTTAGAAAAGATTGTGGCTTTTCCCTACCTGACCTAGAGCTGTATAATAACATTGATATAGGGAAAATAGCCTTAGATTGGATAAACTAAAGTGACTATTATACGTCGCATAAAATTGAGAGTCAGATAATAAAAGGAATGAATATCCTGTAGTTGAAGGCTTAGAGGGATAGAGGGGTAACTAATTGAGAATTATCAAGTTATCTCTAATTTTTCTATTATGTATTTTTTCTTAATTATTTTTTTCATCTCTCTTCCTTCCCAGTACTGTGTTACTGTGAGGTGTCCTTTTATACTGTCTGTATGAGGGAAATGGAAACATTTTGTATAAAGTAACCTGCTCTAACAACTCAAAACAGTTAATATTTGATTTAAGGGTTTCTCTTTTAAGTATGATAAGAAATTGGAAATTAAGAAGAGCCTGGCTATTCTATGTTAATTTGTTCCTGACCCTGTGTGGCCATATAATCCTTCGTATAGGATTTTTTCTTTGTTTTGTAAGTTTGCTTTTCTGTTTTTGTCGGATTAAAAAAAAAAAAAAGATTCACATATATTGGAAAATAAACCAAATCTGGTGAGCCAAGTTAGTTTTAATGGAGGAAATGACTGGTTCCTTTTTCAGAACTTTCCTCTGAAATGCGTGGATAATAGGGTACCAAGTTTAGTGCCATATTTTATGAACAATATAATTAAGTTTAAGCTAGATTCAACTTTTTTAAATAGAGAAACACCCAATTAGTATAAAACAAATCAAATTTGAATAAGAAATGATGGTTCTAATAAAGGTAAAGCTTGACTCAAGCTAGAATCAACTTTTTCCTATAGAGGGATGACCAATTAGTAGAAAACAAACCACATTTGAGTGAGCCAACATGGCTTTCATATATGATATATTCATTTTCCTCTTTAGAATTTCCCATTACAATTCATGGATGTTAGGCCACCAGGGTTTGTGTCATATTTTATGATTAATATAATTTGGCTCATGTTAGATTTAACTTTTTCCTATAAAGGCATGCTCAATTAGTAAAAAAAAAATCAAGTCAAATCTGTGTGAGCCAAGATGGTTTTCATAGAGAAAATGCTTGGTTCCTTATTCAGAATTTCCCATTGAAATGCATAGATGCTAGGGTGCCAAGTTTGGTGCCCTATTTTGTATAAAACAAGCCAAATGTGAGTGAGCCAAGATGGTTTTAATAGAGAAAAACACTGCTTCCTTATTCAGACTTTCCCATTGAAATAAATTGAAGCTAGGGTACCAAGTTTGGTGCCATATTTTGTGATCAATATCATCAGGCTAGATTTAACTTTTTTAAATAGAGGAATGCCCAATTAGTAGTAAACAAGCCAAATCTGTATGAGCCAAGATTGTTTTCATAGTATCTATGCATTTCAACTGGAAATTCTGAAAAAGGAACCAAGGTTTTGGTGCCATATTTTATGATCAATATAATTTGGCTCAGTATAGATTCAACTTTTCCCTATAGAGGGATGCCCAATTAGCAGAAAACAAGCCAAATCTGGGTGAGATAAGACGGTTATAATAAAGTAAATGCTCAGTTCTTTATTTAGAATTTATTATTGAAATGCATGAATGCAAGGGTACCAGGTTTGGTGCCAAATTTTATGATCAATATATTTTGGTTCAGGCTAGATAGAATTTTTTAGTATTAGTAGTAGTATAAAACAAGCCAAAATGAGAGTGGGGGCAGAGCTTGGCCAGGCAGGAACATGGCAGCTTTGTAAGTTAGCTCCGTAGCTGTTTTTCCCACATCACATATAACTAGATGCTTCCATGCTGAAACAAGCACCTTCAAAGACAGCAGAACATTCCCACATCACGCCGAGTTACACATATAAAAAAATTGTCATCCAAGAGCAATTAACACATATTCAAACCTTTCTTCCAAATCGGACATAGTGGATTTTAAAACATTCATCAAATCAGAGTTATCAGCAGTAAAAAAATATGTTAATAATCTAGGCTCTAGGATTGAAGATCTAGAAGAGGGGCAAGAATCATTAAATACACTGGTCTCTTTATCAGAAGCCTGCCTAGCACAACACACCTCTACTATTTTATCTCTACAAGAGAAAGTAGAAGACCTCGAGAATAGAGGCAGACAAAATAACTTAACCCCTTAAGGACAAGGCCATTGTTAAATTTTATGAACAATATAATTAAGTTTAAGCTAGATTCAACTTTTTTAAATAGAGAAACACCCAATTAGTATAAAACAAATCAAATTTGAATAAGAAATGATGGTTCTAATAAAGGTAAAGCTTGACTAAAGCTAGAATCAACTTTTTCCTATAGAGGGATGACCAATTAGTAGAAAACAAACCACATTTGAGTGAGCCAACATGGCTTTCATATATGATATATTCATTTTCCTCTTTAGAATTTCCCATTACAATTCATGGATGTTAGGCCACCAGGGTTTGTGTCATATTTTATGATTAATATAATTTGGCTCATGTTAGATTTAACTTTTTCCTATAAAGGCATGCTCAATTAGTAAAAAAAAATCAAGTCAAATCTGTGTGAGCCAAGATGGTTTTCATAGAGAAAATGCTTGGATCCTTATTCAGAATTTCCAGTTGAAATGCATAGATACTAGGGTGCCAATTTTGGTGCCATATTTTATGATCAATATAATTTGGCTCAGTATAGATTCAACTTTTCCCTATAGAGGGATGCCCAATTAGCAGAAAACAAGCCAAATCTGGGTGAGATAAGACGGTTATAATAAAGTAAATGTTCAGTTCTTTATTTAGAATTTATTATTGAAATGCATGAATGCAAGGGTACCAGGTGTGGTGCCAAATTTTATGATCAATATCTTTTGGTTCAGGCTAGATATAATTTTTTAGTATTAGTAGTAGTATAAAACAAGCCAAAATGAGAGTGGGGGCAGAGCTTGGCCAGGCAGGAACATGGCAGCTTTGTAAGTTAGCTCCGTAGCTGTTTTTCCCACATCACATATAACTAGATGCTTCCAGGCTGAAACAAGCACCTTCAAAGACAGCAGAACATTCCCACATCACGCCGAGTTGCACATCTAAAAAAATCGTCATCCAGGCTCAGTTACACCGGACTTCTACAATGCTGGGGCCTACTTGACTAAGCGTGAGATCACTAACGGTGCTCTCTCACAAGGACATAACAGCACTCGCCTAATCTCTAGCCAACACGAGAGCTGACAGCTGTCCCATGACCACTCTTTCCAGCGGATAGAGGATCACGCTGCATGCCGCATCCTTGAACTAAACCAGACCTCAATCCAAGTTGGCGCCATGAATGCTCCTGAAGCTCCATTCTACAAAGTGAGCACAGTTTATATTATGCTTAACACAGCTTCACAGCGGCTCACCAACAGATTACTAATAGATACACAATGCTCTTCAATATGCACGAGGGACAATATGAGAATAATAAAAGGAACAAGAGGCACAATGAATGAATACAAACTCTACCATATAAACCCACAACCTTTTCTTTTTTACTCAATCGTACCTCATTTTTATATATCCTAATTATGGGTATGGGGCTTATAATACACTTTTGAATATATACAACTATGCAGCATAAACTCTCACTCCACATATTAAAACCAAGACACGTTTGAAAAGGGAGAAAGGAAAACACTAACTTCCAAAAGAGGCCTTAAAAAACCACAAAATACAATTTTTTTGTGATCTGTAATAGTGAGACACATTTTCTAAACAGAGATACTGATACTATCTTATAAATTGCCAGCAAATTATACTACAGCAAAAACAAAAAAGAATGCCAACATGGCTTCCAAACAAAAAAACAAACAAGCTGCTCAAACTTCTACCCTCACCACGTTCTTTACTGCCCAGGAACAGAAAGACACAGAAAACTCACAAACGCCAATGGAGGATAACACAAACCAGCAACAATCTTCAACTGCTACAGCCATCCTCTCAAGAGCAATTAACACATATTCAAACCTTTCTTCCAAATCGGACATAGTGGATTTTAAAACATTCATCAAATCAGAGTTATCAGCAGTAAAAAAATATGTTAATAATCTAGGCTCTAGGATTGAAGATCTAGAAGAGAGGCAAGAATCATTAAATACACTGGTCTCTTTATCAGAAGCCTGCCTAGCACAACACACCTCTACTATTTTATCTCTACAAGAGAAAGTAGAAGACCTCGAGAATAGAGGCAGACAAAATAACTTAACCCCTTAAGGACAAGGCCATTTTTAAATTTCTTTCCCTTAAGGACCAGGGCTATTTTTACATTTCTACGCTGTTTGTGTTTAGCCGTAATTTTCCTCTTACTCATTTACTGTACCCACACATATTATATACCGTTTTTTCTCTCTATTAAATGGACTTTGTAAAGATACCATTTTTCATCATATCTTATAATTTACCATAAAGAAAATTATAAAATATGATGAAAAATGGGAAAAAAACACTTTTTTTCTAACTTTGACCCCCAAAATCTGTTACACATCTACAACCACCAAAAAACACCCATGCTTAATAGTTTCTAAATTTTGTCCTGAGTTTAGAAATACCCAATGTTTACATGTTCTTTGCTTTTTTTGCAAGTTATATGGCAATAAATACAAGTAGCACTTTTAATATAATTTATATTTTTAATATAATGTCTATTTTTTTAGTGTTTTAATATAACAGTTTTTATGATATGATAAGTTTTATTAAGTATCCATTTTCAATATGGTAATTTACCTATATTTTTATTACAGTGATCATTAGCATGTATTTATACCATTTACTGCTAAGTTGTATTTGGTTACTTTACCTAATTTAAGCATTCCAGACCACTAGAGGTTAATCCCCCTGTTGGAATTGTGACATCATTTGAGGGGTGTGTCTATTGGCAACATACCTCCTGATTTGATTGGTCTAGAACATCTAGATGATGGACCCCCTTTAGCCCCCAACTTCCCTGATCCCCCTTAAACAGCTCTCTAACCCTCCCCCCGCTACCTATTTGCTGCCATCTTAGGTACTGGCAGCTGTCTGCCAGTACCCAGTTTGCCTCCCAAATATTTTATACAATTTGCATTTTTCTGTAGTGTAGCTGCCACCCTTCAATACCCCCCTCCCTCTCCCCCTCCCAGATCCCCCTCCCAGATCCTGCTTCCCATTCAATTACATTGGTGGCAGTGGTTGCTGCAAGCGCGCACCCCCTGCAGGCTCCCCACATGCTCCCGGCACCCGGCGTGCACATTGCACATACAGGAACTGAATGCCGGGTAGCGATGGACTGCCCACCCGCCTCCCTGCAGCTGCTCCCACCCACCAACGATCTGCACCATTGCTGGCCAATGCAGAGAGGGCCACAAACTATCTCTCTCTGAATCGGTCTTGGAAAAAAGGTATTGCAGTGATGCCTCAATATTGAGGCATCACAGCAATACCTTGAAAGCGGTTGGAAGCGATCAGGATCGCTTCCAGCCGCTTTAAACCCCTAACGACATACAGGGTACGTTGCTGGTCTTTAAAGACCAGTTTGTATGTGACGTACCCTGTACGACATATGTCGTTAAGGGGTTAAGAATTAGAGTAATACCGGAAGATGTGACCCCAGACAGCTTTCTGTCATACTTAATTGATATGTTTAATTTGCTAACTCAATCCACACAGTTTACAGAAATCTCTATTGAAAGGGCGCATAGAGCCCTCAGACCTAAACCCACACCACCCGCTCCACCGAGAGATGTAATAATACGACTACTGCACTACAGGGACAAAGAATGCATCTGGACAGCTGTAAGAACATCTCGAACCCTTAAACATCAGGAACATGAGCTTCAAATATACCAAGACTTCTGCCCAGCAACAATAGAGAAAAGGAAAGCAGTAAAATGTATTACAACAGTTCTACAAGAAAATAAAATAAAATACAGATGGGGCTTCCCCTTCAGTATCATTATCTCACACGCCGGAAAACAATTTATATATAAGGATTTATCAGACCTTGGCTCACTATCCAAATACCTAAATATCACCTTCACGCCACCGCAGGACGATGCAGAAAACAGAACCATCAACTCTATTACTTTTTCACCCTTGCAATCCAAAGACCAACGACCACAATGGTCCACAGTACAGAAAAAGAGGAAACAATTCTTCTTTGCCACACCTGAAATAACCTGAGACAACTCTTCGACAAGACTTACTCTCAGTAGTCAGTAGTTATGAGTTTTACACTACAAAGCTGTAGCATAAAACTCATAACTAAAATGCTAAAAAGTACACTAACACCCATAAACTACCTATTAACCCCTAAACCGAGGCCCTCCCGCATCGCAAACACTAAAATAAAATTATTAACCCCTAATCTGCCGCTCCCAACATTGCCGCCAATAGAATAAACATATTAACCCCTAAACCGCCACACTTCCGCATCACAAACACTAGTTAAATATTATTAAACCCTAATCTGGTGTCCCTAACATCGCCGCCACCTACCTACATTTATTAACCCCTAATCTGCCGCCCCCAACGTTGCCGCCACTATACTAAAGTTATTAACCCCTAAACCTAAGTCTAACCCTAACCCTAACACCCCCTAACTTAAATATAATTAAAATAAATCTAAAGAAGGGGGGGCGGAGCCAACTGCCTAGCTAGCCGGACGCACATTGCATGAGCTCCGGCTCTGAAACTTGAAGATTGGGGTAAAACCTTGGTTTAATGGGCGACATTACTACCATATTGGAGACCTCATTCTGCTGCTTACTACCAACTTAATATGGGCACTGGCATATCTTGTTGAAGCATAACACAAGGATTGCAACGCAACCACATGGACACATCCGTTGATGGGCTGAGGTTGACAGTGGCTGATATAATGGACTACAATACTTACATAGCAAGTCGATACATGGACCCAACCTATTGAACTACAATACTGAAGCAGTTTCAGCAGTTATAACAGGTGTTTTATTAATCCCTACGTGAAACAAGATGGCGGCTGCTGAGGATTGGGAGCTGTTAGCCCGAGACTCTATTGAGTCCACCTTCCGGTTTCTAGAAACTCAACTGATCAAGCTTTTTGCGGCGGGGAGCTGCAACCTATCTACCCATGCTGTACAGAAGCAGACACTACGCGGCGGAAGAGGTGAGGTGCTGTATTCACCTGCTGATACAAAGTGCACTGGGGCGGGAGCCCAGCTCCACATTGAAGAGCTGCACCCACAACTTCAGCCCCGGACCCAGGGGAGGGCAGACCAACGAGAACAGTATCTCTCATCCGCCTTTGGAAATCCCTGCTTGTTTGGAGCTGGCTGTAGTTCTAGACCGATGTCAGAACCTTACCTCTCGAGCGATCCTCAGCAGTGGAGCACACACATTTCTGAAGAGAACTTGGGCAAACACCAGAACATCTGCAGAGGTGAAGCGGCCTCTTCCCTAGCCGTGAATTTAGATCTTGGTAGCACACTTGTTTCTGCTCTCTTCGCCATGCACTCAGACCAACCTGAACAGTTAGCCCAGAGAGATTGCTCTAGCCTGCGGTCTGGTGTGGGGTAAAAAAATCTGTTATGTTGAAGCACCACATCACATCTGATTTATCTCAGACTTACCCTTGCCTTTATGATAGTTATTGACTCGATGCTACAGTTTACCTCCTTTAGATTATTTAACCCTAGTTCACTTACAAGGTTCAACTGGTTTGTCTTTTGCCAGATATATTATGCTCCCACCATAGTGTCTTTTTTGCTGCAGAAGTATAACATAAGAATTAAACCTAAACCTCATTTTTATTATCATATGGTCAGTCTGACATGTGGTTTGAGCATAATGTTTTACTGATAAGATTGCATCTCTTTAGTATCAACGCTAGAAAACAGGGAAAAATCGAGTGAAAGTTCTTTGTTTGTTTTTTCCCCCTCCAAGCAATTTATTTCTATTTTCCTCTTATATGTCCCTGAAATTGTGTATATGGGTACTTTATCGCTAATCTGCCAGGAAAAGGCTCAGATTAATATCTATAATATGCTCTATTCTATATGTGAAATTATACTTTGTTTCCTATGAGTATGCTCAACGTTTAAGTGAGACATTCACTACTTTTATATCCACACAAGCATTTATCATAAGTTATTTGGGGACAGCACACTTTGAGTACTGGGTGTTATTTTCTTGCAGTGCAGGCGTAGCCAGCGGCCGAGGCTCCACCTAAACAGTCAGTCAATACAGTGCTATAGCTGCTCTATAAGGTACAATTCTTTGTCCCCTTCCTTATGCAAATGTTCCTCCTATTGTTCTTAGCTAATTTCTACTGAAGGTACCATTAGTTTCCATTATAGTCTGAGTCATAGGGCACAGGTAGCAAACTAAGCGCAGCCTTTCATAGTTAGGAACATTTCTACTATAAAAATCCCATCCTGGCACCTACATCCCACTTCTCATTATATCCATGGTTCGCATGCTTAAGATAATATACCATATTGTAACATAAATGGACCACTTAAGTGGCTTGTGTAACCTATCTAACGACCAAGCAGTGGGGTTATTATATCCATAGATGTTTGGTATTTTCTCCCTTCCCTTGGATATATATGATCTCTAGCTGTGTGGAACCACATGTGATGGGCATAGGGCCCATGCCCAGTCACCAGGGTTCTATTATGTGAACAGGAAATATGTGATGTCTAGTTAGAATGTAACTACCCTTATACTTTACTTTATATAAACGAAAACTGCATGACAACACTGTTACTTTTTATTGACGAAGCTATATCATCACACTTTATAAATATAATCTGTATTATGAGTAAGTGAGCACTCTGGTTTACTCAGATGAAACATGTGGCACCTACTTAGCAGGCTAGTCCTATCTGTTGGAGTGGAGTTGCCCTCAGATCCACCTTAATTATTATACAGTGACTACCATATATTGTCAAATTAATATCCCACCTAGTTGGAGCTTAGCTGATCTGGAAAGAGATTAGAAGTTACAAATAACTTGTCCTTAGGCTTGGCGGCTTGGCTCATAAGTACCCTACTAGGTGCTCCTCCGGTTTAACCTAAGATTTAATGTGTAAACCCATAACTTGCTGGGGGGCACATAGCTATACTGCGATGCACAGTTATAGCCAGAAGCTTATCACACTGTCTTTGATGTAGGCAGGTCCTGCACTATTATTAGCATCTACGCCCTTATTATATACAGTATCTTGATTAAGCTCCATAAACTAAGTTAGCCCTTTGAATATAGTACTTGAGGCCCTCCGGACCAGGCATACCCTTAGCCCAATATTTATTTAGAATATAAGGCGTTTACCACTCTTCAAATAACCACCTCCCCCCCCCCTCGCCACTATCTTATAATGTACCTCCTAGGTAAGGAGGCCTATCTATGCGGTCTTTCTAACCAGTACCGCAACCTACCCCATCTATTTTCTATGTTTCTATGTGTAGCTTTTCACTCTACTATAAAATTGACTCTATTTCTCCTACCTAGTCAAGCGAAACTGTTAAGCTTCACTTACAAATTGAGTTACAAGTTTTAAGTTTAGTATTTTCAATTTCATCACACTACTTATATATTACAAAAACTTGTTTTGCTGTGTTATAAAAAAAAAATAAGGAAGACACATGAAGACCATTCGCTATTTACACATTGTGAAATATATGCCATAACTATTGTTTATATTTGACTTACTTTGAGAATTTTGAATTCATTTCATTGGCAAGTTTGTGTATTATAAACATTCCTACAGATCTAGCTTATATATAATTTTACTTTCCTGTATATTCTCATGTTTATATGGCTTCGTGATAATATGCATGTAACCTTATTACTTTTTCTTTGTCTTCAATAAAAAGAATATTAAAAAAAAAAAAAAAAAATCTAAAGAAAACCTTCTATTAATAACTAAATAATTCCTATTTAAAACTAAATACTTACCTATAAAATAAACCCTAAACTAGCTACAATATAACTAATATTTACCTAGCTTAGGGTTTATTTTTATTTTACAGGCAAGTTTGTATTTAATAGTTACTAAATAGTTATTAAATATTTAATAACTACCTAGCTAAAATAAATTCAAATTTACCTGTAAAATTAAACTTAACCTGTCTTACACTAACACCTAACCTTACACTACAATTAAATAAATTACCTAAATTAAATACAATTACCTAAATTACAAAAAAAAACACTACATAAAATAAAAAACAAAAGATATTTAGCCCTATCAAAATAAAAAAGCCCCCCCAAAATAAAAAACCCTAGCCTAAACTAAACTACCAATAGCCCTTAAAGGGGCCTTTTGCGGGGCATTGCCCCAAAGAAATCAGCTCTTTTACCTGTAATTTTTTTTTACAAATACAAACAACTTCCCCAACAGTAAAACCCACCACCCATACAACCAACCCCCCAAATAGAACCCTAACTAAAAAAAAACTAAACTCTCCATTGCCCTGAAAAGGGCATTTGTATGGGCATTGCACTTTAAAGTTTTGAAGAGCCGACAACCATCCTTAACGAAGCCGGGAGAAGTCTTCATCGAAGCCGGGAGAAGTGGTCCTCCAGACGGGCAGAAGTCTTCATCGAAGCCGGTAAGAAGTGGTCCTCCAGACGGGCAGAAGTTTTCATCCAGACGGCATCGTCTATCTTCATCCATCTGGCGCGGAGCGGGTCCATCTTCAAGACATCCGACGCGGAGCATCCTCTTCTTCCGCCAACTACCCGATGAATGAAGGTTCCTTTAAGTGACTTCATCCAAGATGGCGTCCCTTAGATTCCGATTGGCTGATAGAATTCTATCAGCTAATCGGAATTAATCGGAATTAAGGTTGAAAAAATCCTGCTGATGCAATAATCCAATAGGATTGAACTTCAATCCTATTGGCTGATCCAATGCAGAGAGAGCTACAATATTTTATTGTAAACTGGGTACTGGCAGACAGCTGCCAGTACCCAAGATGGCTACCAATAAGTTAGATAGTTTTTTGAGGGGGATCCGGGATGTAAATATGCATTTTTAAAATAAAAAAAAAAATCAAAGATAGCTTTTATTTTAGTACTGGCAGACTTTCTGCCAGTACTTAACATGGCGGAGACAATTGTGGTGTGGAGGAGGGAAGAGAGCTGTTTGGGAGGGATCAGGGGGTGTTATGTGTCAGGTGGGAGGCTGATCTCTACACTAAAGCTAAAATTAACCCTGCAAGCTCCCTACATGCTACCTAATTAACCCCTTCACTGCTAGCCATAATACACGTGTGATGCACAGTGGCATTTAGCGGCATTCTAATTACCAAAAAGCAACGCCAAAGCCATATATTTCTGCTATTTCTTAACAAAGGGGATCCCAGAGAAGCATTTACAAACATTTGTGCCATAATTGCACGAGCTGTTTGTAAATAATTTCAGTGAAAAACCTAAAGTTTGTGAAAAAGCGAACAATTTTTTTTATTTGATCGCAATTTGGCGGTGAAATGGTGGCATGAAATATACCAAAATGGCCCTAGATCAATACTTTGGGTTGTCTACTACACTACATTAAAGCTAAAATTAACCCTACAAGTTCCCTACAAGATCCCTAATTAACCCCTGCACTGCTGGGCATAATACACGTGTGGTGCGAAGCGGCATGTAGCAGCCTTCTAATTACCAAAAAGCAACGTCAAAGCCATATAAGTCTGCCATTTCTGAAGAAAGGAGATCCCAGAGAAGCATTCACAACCATTTGTGCCATAATTCCGCAAGCTGTTTGTAAATGATTTCAGTGAGAAACCTAAAATTGTGAAAAAGTGAACATTTTTTTTTATTTGATCGCATTTGGTGGTGAAATGGTGGCATGTAATATACCAAAATGGGCCTAGATCAATACTTTGGGATGTCTTCTAAAAATATATACATGTCAAGGGATATTCAGGAATTCCTGAAAGATATCAGTGTCCCAATGTAACTAGCGCTAATTTTGAAAAAAGTGGTTTGTATTAATTACCCTATAACTTGCAAAAAAAGCAAAGAACATGTAAACATTGGGTATTTGTAAACTCAGGACAAAGGCCTCTATTTATGAAGCCGTCAACCGCAAATATGCTGGAATTCCGCAGCGTATTTGTGGCGAGCCTGATTCGCCTTAGTTATCAAACCCTACAAACCATCAAAAGTAGAATTTAGTGACGTAACATAGTCCGGTCTCAGTCCGACACAGATCGATGCTTACAGATGTTCCGAACACACGTTCGGCACTATCTGACTACTTTTGGAAGTTATCAAATTTCTACCAGGTACGCTCGGCACTATTCTGGCCCAGCGTACCTGGTTTTCAATCCGCCTCCCAGGAGGCGGCGGATGCCATAGGAATCAATGGGAATCTGAAAGCAGCGAGAGCTTATGTTCAATGCTGCCCAATATGTGCAGCCACCAATCAGCAGCTACTGAGCATATTTAGATATGATTTTCAACAAAGGATATCAAAAGAATGAAGACAATTAGATATTAGATGTAAATTGGAAAGTTATTTAAATTGCATGTACTTTCTAAATCATGAAAGAAAACATATGGGTTTCATGTCCCTTTAAATGGTGTCTTGGAAAACTGGTCAACTTAGTAAACATCTGATTTTAGTCTAAAGGATTGTAACAGAAACACTTGCCAGATAACAAAATGCTTGCTCTGATTATGAGATCTAGAAATCCATGCCCATTAAAATATATGTTTAAAACATACTTTTTACTTTAATGCTGCAAATTATGCTTATAGATTCTTTCATTATTCAGTAAATATAAAAATGTCTTGATCCAGTGGCGGCTGGTGAAATTTAAAGATGGTGGGGCGCTTGACCCCACCCCTTTAAATAAAGCCACACCATCAGATGGCACTACCAATTCATTAATTAAATAAATAAAAGGTAGACAGAAACACATACACAGAGGGTTAGAGAGAGAAAGAGAGAGAAAGAGAAAGACACACACACAGAGGGTTAGAGAGAGAGAGAGAGAGAGAGAGAGACGCAGAGGGTTAGAGAGAGAGAAAGAGAGAGAGAGAGAAAGAGAGACATACAGAGGGTGAGAGAGAGAGAGAGACACAGAGGGTTAGAGAGAGAGAGAGAGAAAAAGAGAAAGACACACACAGAGGGTTAGAGAGAGAGAGAGAGAGACATACAGAGGGTTAGAGAGAGAGAGAGAGAGAGAGACACACAGAGGGTTAGAGAGAGATATAGAAAAAGAGAGAGAGAGAGACACACACACAGAGGGTTAGAGGGAGAGAGAGAGAGAGAGAGAGAGAGACACACACACACAGAGGGTTAGAGAGAGAGAGAGAGAGAAAAAGAGAGAGAGAGAGAGAGAGACACACACAGAGGGTTAGAGAGAGAGAGAGAGACAGAGGGTTAGAGAGAGAGAGAGAGAGAGAGAGAGAGAGAGAAAGTGAGACACACACAGAGGGTTAGAGAGAGAAAGAGAGAGAGAGAGAGAGAGAGAGAGACACAATCACACACAGAGGGTTAGAGAAAGAGAGAGAGACACAATCAAACACAGAGGGTTAGAGAGACGCATAAGGGATGAGAGAGTCAGAGGGGGAGGAAGAGAGACAGAGAGACCATGGGGAGAACAACACATAAGGAGAGAGATGGATAGATAGATAGATAGATAGATATAGATAGATATAGATAGATAGATAGAGAGAGAGAGAGAGAGAGAGAGAGAGAGACACACACACAAGGGGGGGAGGGAGAGAGACCACTGCATTTTTAAGTAATAAAACAGCAGAGCTACAGAGAGTTCAGAAAGTGAAGGCAAGCTGTTAAGTTTAGTGGGTGTAAAGGTTGAGGAAACAAAATACAAAAACGACCCTGCTGTAAAAGAGTAAAAAAACACTAAACCACATTCATTAAATTATAATTTTCACTAACAGAATCCCTTTCAGTGATTCAAATATGTGTCTTAAACACTGCTTATTGACTGAATCTCTTCCTGCTCTCTGCCTCTGTCTGTATTAAGGAAGTGACAGTGGAACATTCCACTGCACTTAGAGGGGAAGTACAGAACTCTCTTTTTCACTTTAGCAAAAGCTGGCAGCTTCACAGCACAGCAACAAAATAAATGAAAGTAGTTTTTTTCCGTTTTTGTTTTGTTTTATATGATTTAACATCCAGCCCCAACCCTAAGTTCCACTTACTAATGCCTCTCACTGGATTGGGTCAGCCCAAATAGGACTGCCTCAAATAAGTAGTTAATGGGCCATCCAATGATCTTAACCACTGTCATCCAGTAGATGGCGCAGCATGTTGTGTAATGGTGGGCAGACCTGCTTGTGTCTCTCCATTGCACAACATGTATCTGTGAAGAAAAAAAATGCTGGGGAAAAAAATTGCAATTTTTTTATTTTATTTTTTTAAAGCCAATAAAAAAATATATATTTTTGCCCATATGAGAGGTGAAGCACTGCCGCACCTGCCTCTAGTGACTGCACATCACTGCTAAATTACAAATAGCCCTTAAAAGGGCTTTTTGCGGGCATTGCCCCAAAGTAATCAGCTCTTTTACCTGTAAAAAAAATACAATACCCCCCCAACATTAAAACCCACCACCCACACACCCAACCCTACTCTAAAACCCACCCAATACCCCCTTAATAAAACCTAACAATACCCGCTTGAAGATCACCCTACCTTGAGACGTCTTCACCCAACCGGGCCGAAGTCCTCAATGAAGCCGGACGAAGTGGTCCTCCAGACGGGCAGAAGTCTTCATCCAAGCTGGCCAGAAGAGGTCCTCCAGACGGGCAGAAGTCTTCATCAAGGCGGCATCTTCTATCTTCATCCATCCAGCGTGGAGCGGCTCCATCTTCAAGAGCATCCTCTTCCAACGACATCCGACGACTGAATGAATGGTCCTTTAAATGACGTCATCCAAGATGGCGTCCCTTGAATTCCGATTGGCTGATAGAATTCTATCAGCCAATCGGAATTAAGGTAGGAAAAATCCTATTGGCTGATGCAGTCAGCCAATAGGATTGAAGTTTAATCCTATTGGCTGATCCAATCAGCCAATAGGATTGAACTCACATTCTATTGGCTGTTCCATAGGAACCAATGGGAGTCTGAAAGCAGCGAGAGCTTATGTTTGCTGCTGCCCGATATCCCATTGATTCCTATGGGAATGTCTACACCTAACACCCTAACATATACCCCGAGTCTAAACACCAATAATCTGCCCCCCCTACACCGCCGCCACCTACATTATACTTATTAACCCCTAAACCGCCGCTCCCAGACCCCGCCGCAAATAAATAAAGTGTTTAACCCCTAAACCGCCGCTCCCGGAGCCCACCGCAACTAAATAAAGTGTTTACCTCTTAAACCGCCGCTCCCGGAGCCGACCGCCACCTACATTATATTTATTAACCCCTAATCTGCCCCCCTACACCGCCGCAACCTACTTTATACTTATTAACCCCTAATCTGCCCCCCCCTACACCGCCGCCACTATAGTAAGTTTATTAACCCCTAAACCTAAGTCTAACCCTAAACCTAATGCCCCCTAACTTAAATATAATTTAAATAAATCTAAATAAATATTACTATCATTAAATAAATTATTCCGCCACACTTCCGCATCACAAACACTAGTTAAATATTATTAAACCCTAATCTGGTGTCCCTAACATCGCCGCCACCTACCTACATTTATTAACCCCTAATCTGCCGCCCCCAACGTCGCCGCCACTATACTAAAGTTATTAACCCCTAAACCTAAGTCTAACCCTAACCCTAACACCCCCTAACTTAAATATAATTAAAATAAATCTAAAGAAAACCTTCTATTAATAACTAAATAATTCCTATTTAAAACTAAATACTTACCTATAAAATAAACCCTAAGCTAGCTACAATATAACTAATAGTTACATTGTAGCTATTTTAGGGTTTATTTTTATTTTACAGTCAACTTTGTATTTATTTTAACTAGGTACAATAGTTATTAAATAGTTATTAACTATTTAATAACTACCTAGCTAAAATAAATACAAAAGTACCTGTAAAATAAAACCTAACCTAAGTTACACTAACACCTAACACTACACTATAATTAAATAAATTACCTAAACTAAATACAATTAAATACAATTAAAAACAATTATCTAAAGTACAAAAAGAAAACACTCAACACCTCTTCTGGCCAGCTTGGATGAAGACTTCTGCCCGTCTGGAGGACCACTTCGCCCGGATTCGTTGAGGACTTTGGCCCAGTTGGGTGAAGATGTCTCAAGGTAGGGTGATCTTCAAGGGGTTAGTGTTAGATTTTATTAAGGGGGATTGGGTGGGTTTTAGAGTAGGATTGGGTGTGTGGGTGGTGGGGGGGGTATTGTACTTTTTTTTACAGATAAAAGAGCAAAAAGCCCTTTTAAGGGCTATTTGTAATTTAGTATAGGGTAGGGCTTTTTATTATTTTGGGGGGCTTTTTTATTTTATGTTAAAATAATTTTTATTATGATTCAAAAGGCATGTAAACATAACATTTTCAATTGTCCCACATTTTCATGTACAGGATTCATAAATGTATGATCAGTGTTCTACCAACAAACTATAGAACAAAAGCATATTAATACATGGGTATTCCTTTTCAGTGCAATTACATATCGATAGCAGTGGTGGTCAAGCCAAATAATGGTGGTCGACTTCTATTGATAAAATTAACCCTTTGACCTTCCCTCTAAAATGTATTTAATTATCTTCCTGACATTCCACCTAAAAGTGTTGAGTTGTTGAGTCGGGATTAATTGAGCTATGATTGGCTATTACTGTTGCCTTAAGATTGTTTACTTACTTTTATGTATCAACTTCAAACTTGTTAAAACTGAATAAACCTTTGAACGGGAACTAAACTATTCTGTATGGTCATTTATTTCTTCTTAATAGTTTCTAATGAATAACATCTGTTAGGTCTCTTGGATTACATCCTTAGGGTTATAGGTTCACAATCATATCCTTGTCTCATGTATATTGTAATACTAGCCTAGAGCATCTTTACTGTTCATCCCCATTTCTGCACATTATCATTCCCTACTTGGGCTGCTATTCATGATCCAATAGAACCACACCTTCTGAAACTGGTCCATGTTACTTTGTATTCCGGCCGTCCCTTCTGACATTATGTATATATCTTGTATCTTATCTGTCACCTCTTTCCATGTAGGTGTTCCAACTTTCCAATGTCTCGCTATACATGTCCTAGTTGCTGTACATAAGATTTTAATAAATTTATTAATTGCTGGATTGAATTGATCGAGCCCTCTATTTAAGAGGGCCTGAAGTATTGTTAATGAAATGTGTTCGTCAAGTAGGTGACCTAATAAGTTGTTTAGTTGGGACCATATGTTTTTTATTATAGGGCAGGTCCACCACATATGGATATACGAACCTTGTTCTCCACATCCCCTATAGCAAAGCCTAGAATCAGTAGATGAGAAGTGGGATGTTCTTATAGGGGTCAGGTACCACCTAAATGAGGTTTTGATGGTGTTCTCCCTAAGGTCTGCACTAATCAAGCCTCTACATGAGTCATAGAGGATCTGATTCCACTCTTCCCTTGGGACAGCAAACCCCAAGTCTGTCTCCCACTTCAACATTAAGTTAGATTTGGTGTTACATTTGCTTTCTTGAATATCTGTATACAGTTTAGAGATTGTGTGTTTCTCCCTATTCGGTGACATGCAGAGTCTCTCTAAATTTGTTTTTGGGCATCGTGTATGTTGTATGAGGTATCTATTCAGAGCTGATTATATTTGCAAATAAATATACCAGTGCAGTTTATAGGGGTGAAGGATTTCCTGTAGTTGGTTATATAATATTAAACGTCCTCTGAGTAAAAAGTCTGCTACTCTGTAGAGCCCTTTGTTCGCCCATTTCCCCAAAGATCTCTGAGTCTCATTTGGTATAAGAAGCCTTAAGGGTTTGGCCCAGGTGTGTGTTGGTATGAGAGTCTGGCCTGTGGTTGCTGTTTTCCAGACAGAGACAGTGTGTAAAGTGGCTGAAAGTCGAACCTTAATGTGGTGTGTCTGCCCACCCCACTTCCATAGGATATCATCCGAGTATTCCTGTCCATGTATATCCCTTTCAATCTCTGTCCATATAACATTATTGGATTGTTTACTTAAGAGGGTAGCCTGGGCGAGTCGTGATGCCTGATAGTAGTCAGCTAAATTAGGTAGACCTACCCCTCCTAATTGTCTGTGTTGGGTAAGAATTTGTGATGCTATTCTGGCTTTCCTATCGCCTCTGAGGAAGGAATGGAGATCGGATTGTAATTTTTGTAGATCTGTAGAGGGAATCTTAATTGGTAAGGCCCGAAATAAATATAATATCTTAGGGAAAATATTCATTTTAATGGTTGATAGGCGACCATACCAGGAGAAGCCCCCTCCTTTCCATTTCCCGATATTTTTCCTTATAGTCTTATATAATGGAATGTAATTTAAATTGTATAATTTATCAAATGAATCTGAAATTTTGGTTCCTAGGTATGAAATAGAGTTTTTCACCCAAGTAATGTTAACATTAATCTCAATTAATTTTTTTTGTGTGGGGGGGGAGCGACAATGGCAGTGCTTCGCATTTATCTAGATTAACTTTGTGACCTGATATTTTAGAGAATTCCTGCAGAATTCCATATAGATGTGTTAAAGAGCCCATAGGTTTAGTCAGCGTCAGCAGCACATCATCGGCAAAAAGCGATAATTTGTATTCTGATTGTCCTATATTGAGCCCCTTGATGTCTCCTGAATATCTAATGCGAGATGCTAGCGGCTCTATACAGATCGCAAACAGGAGCGGGGACAAAGGACAACCTTGTCTAGTACCATTCATTATTTTTATAGGCCTCGATTGATACCCTGCTGCACTAACTGTAGCCATAGGTGTAGAGTATAAACCCTTGATCGCTTGTACGAAAGCCCCCTCAAACCCCATTTTGGAAAGAACTGCAAACATGTATGGCCAGTCCACTCGGTCGAACGCCTTCTCCGCATCCAGCGATAGGAGCAGAGAAGGCGTACCCTCCGCCACTAGGAATTCTGTCAGATCTATTGTCCTCCTGATGTTATCCGGTGCCTCCCTTGCCTGAATGAACCCCACCTGATCTGGGTGTATTATATCTGGAAGTATATGTTTAAGTCTGTTGGCTAAAATTTTTGTAAGTATTTTTATATCCTGATTAATAAGGGAGATTGGTCTGTAGTTTTGGTATCTTGTTGGGTCTTTCCCTGGTTTAGGGATCACTATAATTTTGGCTCTGAGTATGTCCACTGGAATCTCTACTCCCTGCATTACATTATTGCAAAATTCTTTGAGATGAGGGATTAGTGCATGTTTAAAGAGTTTATAGTATTCACTGGGTAGGCCATCTGGGCCAGCTGCTTTCCCTATCTTGAGTTCTTTTAAGACAGTAATTATTTCCTGGGTGGAGATTTCTCCGTTTAGAGTGTCCTTATCGGATGGGCTAATTGCCTTAAGTTCAGTGTGTTGTAGAAATGATGCTAACAAGTCTCTTGTCTGACTAGAGTGTTGGACCTTCTGACCATCATATAGAATTTCATAATATGTGGCAAAGGTGTCTGAGATGTCTTGTGGGTTAGTCGTTTTTGAACCGTCCGCGTGTTGTATAACAGGGATAGAGTATGTCTTGACCCTTTCTCTTAACTTATTAGCTAGATATTTATCGGGTTTATTTGAATACATGAAGTAATTGGTCCTTAGTCTCTGAATGGCTCTTATAGCTGATTTGTTTAAGATTTTTTCCTGTACTTTTCTCTTAGTTTGGAGTAATCTAAATATGGTAGGGGAGTGTGTTTGCCTGTGTTGTGTTTCTAAAGACTGAATCTCCGACTGTAGCTGGTCTATGGTTTTATTAGCTTGTTTGGTGAGTTTCGCCTTTTCTTTAATCAGGATTCCCCTAAGATAAGGTTTGTGTGCTGCCCAGGTAAAAATCGGGTTAGTAGGGGAGTTTTCATTTTTTTGCCCGTATTCTGTCATGCTTTTAAGTGTTTCTTTGTAGATGAATTCCCTTCCTAATAGGTTTGGGTCATAAGTCCAGGATCTCTGTCTATGGAGGTTTACTATACCCCTCATCTCCACTTGAACCACCGAGTGGTCAGACCACACTGATGTATGTATGCGGGCATTTATGATGTTTGGGATGAGAGTCTGACTCACCATAACATAATCCAGCCTGGTGTATTTGTTATGTGCATGTGAGTAGTAAGTGTGGTCTGTAGTGTTGCCAAATAAAGTTTCCCAAGTGTCAACTAAATTATGTGTATCTAGCATTTCTTTTATTGTTTTTGCTATGGAGTTTTTCCTAAGTTGTTTATGTGAAGTTTTCTTCTCAGGGTCTCCTGTTTTAGCTGTCAATGTAATATTAAAATCACCAGCCAGAATTGTTCTGGTCTGGGACCACTGGGTGATAAGGTGTGAAATCTGTCGAAAAAATATGTGTTGCTGTTCGTTTGGTGCGTATATGTTACAAAGGGTTACCCTTGTGTCTTGTATTCTCCCTCTGACAATTAGATATCTGCCTTCTGGGTCTGTTATTACCTCTTCAGTTGCAAACTGAAGGGATGAATGAATAAGGATAGAGACACCTCTAATTTTTTTATCTGTGGTTGAGTGGTAGTGAGTGGGGAAATATTTGTGCCAGTATTTGGGTATTAGGGTTTGTGTAAAGTGGGTCTCTTGTAGAAATATGATTTTCGCTCCCAGTTTTATATATTGATTAAGAGCTACCTTACGTTTTACATTGGTATTGAGACCTCTCACATTATGTGAGAGAATAGTGAGTGTTGTCTGCATCAGATTTGTCTGTGGGATACTCTAGTCTTGTAGGATTTTATGTGGAATTGCTCCCTATTGGTCTGACTAACTGTTGCATTCCTTCCAGAGACCTTAATGATCATACATAAATAGCAATAAATAACAAACTTCAACTTAACAAAAAACCAAGAATAACAAAACTTAGATTTCAGGAATAACTCCTGAACATAATTTAGACTTTGCATAAACATCTTAAATAACTAATGGTGCATTTGTAACATATCTATCATAGTACCTACTGAAATAGCAAAGGATAATCTTTATCTTAAGACATCAAACCATTTTTTCGTGATATAATCATTGTAATTATTAACATATCTTCAAAATCTATAGAATATGAATTACCACATAAATTCCCCCTATTATGGGGATTTCCCCCCCTTCCCCCAATTTTTCTCACTCTCATGTTGAAATTGTAACCTTATACTGGTTTTACCATATGAGGTATAATCTAAAACAGAAACAGAATTGGTGATGATATTCCCGTGGAGCATTCCCTAAGCTAAAAAAAAAGGAGTCAATAGTCTCTGCTCCAGGGAAAATAAACAGTCTATTGAACAGTTTTTCTCTGTATACTCATCTGCATCTTGCCTCCATGAGGAACCTTCCAGAGAAGCCAGGGATGCTTCCCTATTGTCGCTGCCTCTTCTTTTTTTTCATTTCGGCTTTTTCTTGGGGACTTTTGTCCACTTTTTTTTCTTATTGGCGTCTGTATTCTGCATGTTGCCTTCTTTTTCCGAGTTTGCTTGGTTAGAAGGCAGCTCTGGAACCTCCAGACTAAGGTAGGCACAGATATCCGGTATATCTTGTCTGTCTCTTATCGTAAGGATTTTGCCCTCATGCAGGATAGACAGAGCAAAAGGGAAACTCCATCGATAATTTATTTGGTTCATTCGGAGCAGCTGAGTGAGTGGTCTTAGTGCACCCCTTCTTTGTAGCGTGCGTACACATAAGTCCTGATAAAATTGGACCACTACTCCCTGATACTTGAAGGTGGGATTTTTCCTCGCCGCCTGGAGAATGGCTTCTTTTTCTGGGAACCTGAGCATTTTAACTATAATATCTCTAGGTGGGTAGTACCCTTTTGGCTTGGCTTTAAGGGCCCTGTGTGCCCTCTCCATATGGAAGTTGTCTTCCGCCATACTACCTGTGATTGCTTGGAATAGCCCCCTGAGGTAGTTTTGCAAGTCTGGTTGAGTTATGGTTTCTGGGACTCCTTTAATGCGTATATTGCTTCTGCGGGACCGATTTTCTAAATCCTCCATTTTGTCGTGGAGAATATCTATTTCCTGTTGATGATCCTGGGTTTTCTGAGAAATAGCTGAGATATTTTCTTCCATTGTATCTTCATTATCTTCTAGTGCCATTACTCTTGTGCCCAGGTCTGATATTTCACGCCGGAACTCTGCCAGGCTGTTAGTTATTGTGGTTTGAAAAGAGTCCATCTTGTCCCACATTTTTTCGAAATTGTTAGTAATGTCCTGCTTTGAGACTAGGGCTTTGATATCATCTTTTGTAACTGGAGTTAAATCTCTGGCGCTGCTTTGAGGATCTATGTCCGCTTCTGCATCGGTTTCCTGATCAATTTCTTGTGGTTCTATTGCCCTTTCCCCTTTAGAAGGCTTGAAAAACAGACTTGCTGTTGCTGCTTTTCCTGCAGGGGGATTTTTATTTGGCTTTCTAGCAACCATATTTGCCACAGCGTGGGGTGACTATAGTTTATTTGTAGTAATTGAGGTTCAAATGAAGTTAGGCCTTGTATTATTATTTACCCCTTAAGCCGTAGTGTATTTATTACTGCTCCTCTCTTTTAACAGTTCCAGCCACAAACTATCTTTATCATATGTATGTCACAAAACTCCTTGATTATGGCGGGGCCCGCTAAGTGATTTTCTGTGCTCCCTTGTGAGTTGTCAACTTTACAGCTTCTCCGGGTTCCCTTTTATCCTCTATACAGTTAGCCAGTATTTTAAGTAAATATTGTGAGAGCAAGTAGTGCTCGACTTACATAGTGTTGTAGCGCAGTTGTGTCAGGTTAGCAGTAATGGCGCCGTCCGTTATTGCGCAGTTTCGTTGATACCGGAGCATGCTGCTACTAAGACATACATAGCGGATTACTGTGTCTGAGGTCTCCATCCTCATTTGCCAAGCCCTGGTGTTGGCTCAATGTGTCTCTGTGCCTCTGTCTCTGAAGAATCAAAATGGCGCTAACTTCATGCGCTCCTGAGACTTTCTTCAATTCAGCTCCTATGTAGGCTTACCGATCCGACATCAAAAGTCGTCTTTGAGGTCCCACTACATTTCTTGGGGGTTGGTTATGGTGCTTGTTGTTTGAATTTCAGGCTTGACCTTGATTAATACTCTTTTGCCATATGTCTTGCACGGAGCTACACAGCTATGCGACCATTCTTACTCCCGGTCAGGCTCCGCCCTCCGCTTTTTTATTTTATTAGGGGGATTAGATTAGGTGTAATTAGTTTAAAAAAATTGTAATTATTTTATTATTTTCTGTAATTTAGTGTTTGTTTGTTTTTTGTACTTTAGATAATTGTTTTTAGTTGTATTTAATTGTATTTAGTTTAGGTAATTTATTTAATTATAGTGTAGTGTTAGGTAACACTAAAAAAATAAAACCTAACCTAAGTTACAATTACTTGTAACATAGGTTAGGTTTTATTTTACAGGTATTTTTGTATTTATTTTAACAAGGAAGTTATTAAATAGTTAATAACTATTTAATAACTATTGTAGCCAAGTTAAAATAAATACAAACTTGCCTGTAAAATAAAATAAATCCTAAGATAGCTACAATGTAACTATTAGTTATATTGTAGCTAGCTTAGGGTTTATTTTATAGGTAAGTATTTAGTTTTAAATAGGAATAATTTATTTCGATTGATTTAAATTATATTTAAGTTAGGGGGTGTTAGGGTTAGGGTTAGACTTAGGTTTAGGGCTTAATACATTTAATATAGTGGCGGCGGTGTAGGGGGGGCAGATTAGGAGTTAATAAATATAATGTGGGCTCCGGGAGCGGCGGTTTAGGGGTTAAACACTTTATTTAGTTGCGGCGGGGTCCAGGAGCGGCAGGATAGGGATTCATAACTTTATGTAGGTGGCGGCGGTATAGGGGGGTGGAAGATTAAGGGTTAATACATTTATTAGATTTGCGGTGGGCTCTGGGAGCGGCGGTTTAGGGGTTAATAACTTTATTTAGGTGTGGCAGGCTCTGGGAGCGGTGGTATAGGGGTTAAACAATTTATTAGAGTTGCGGCGGGGTCCGGGAACGGCGGTTTAGGGGGTAAACTATATAGTATAGTGTGGGTGTTTAGTGACAGTTTACCAAGAAAGCTGAAAAAAAGCAGAAGAGCAGCGAGATCGATGACTGTTAGTTAACAACAGTCCGCTGCTCATTGCCCAGTACTTGGTGCGTGGCTTTTTAACAGCTTTTTTGGTAACTTTGGAGAACGTATTCAGGTCCGCGGCAGCGATGTTAGGCGATCTTAGGAGAGCGTATTGGTGCCGTTGAATGCAAGAAAGTCGACGGCTTGATAAATAGAGGCCAAAATTTGGAAACCATTTAGCATGGGTGTTTTTTGGTGGTTGTAGATGTGTAACAGATTTTGGGGGTCAAAGTTAGAAAAAGTGTGTTTTTTTCCATTTTTTCTTCAGATTTTATAAAAAAAAATTATAGTAAATTAAAAGATATGATGAAAATAATATCTTTAGAAAGTCCATTTAATGGCGAGAAAAATGGTATATAATATGTGTGGGTACAGTAAATGATAAGAGGAAAATTACAGCTAAACACAAACACAGCAAAAATGTAAAAATAGCCTTGGTCCCAAACGGACAGAAAATGGAAAAGTGCTGTGGTCATTAAAGGGTTAAATATCTTGTAATTTGTTTTTTATTTTGTGTAATACAGTGTTTTGTTTTGTTTTGTAATTTAGTTAATTGTATTTAATTTAGGTAATTTATTTAATTGTAGTGTAAGGTTAGGTGTTAGTGTAAGACAGGTTAGGTTTCATTTTACAGGTAAATTTGTATTTATTTTAGCTAGGTAGTTATTAAATAGTTAATAACTATTTAGTAACTATTCTACCTAGTTAAAATAAATACAAACTTGCCTGTAAAATAAAAATAAACCCTATGCTAGATACAATGTAACTATTAGTTATATTGTAGCTATCTTAGGGTTTATTTTACAGGTAAGTATTTAGTTCTAAATAGTAGATTTTATTTAGATTTATTTTAATTATATTTAAGTTAGGGGGTGTTAGGGTTAGGGTTATACTTAGGTTTAGGGGTTAATAAATATAGTATAGTGGCGGCGAAGTTGGGGGCGGCAAATTAGGGATTAATAAATGTAGGTAGGTGGTGGAGATGATAGGGACAGCAGATTAGGGGTTAATAATATTTAACTAGTGTTTGCGAGGCAGGAGTGCATCGGTGTAGGGGTCAAAATGTTTATTATAGTGGCGGAGATGTCTGGAGAGGCAGATTAGGGATTAATAAATATAATGTAGGTGTTGGCGATTTCGGGGGCAGCAGATTAGGGGTTAATAAGTGTAAGATTAGGGGTGTTTAGACTCTGGGTTCATGTTAGGGTGTTAGGTGTAAACATAAAATGTGTTTCCCCATAGTAATCGATGGGTCTTCGTTACAGAGCTTTACGCTGCTTTTTTGCAGGTGTTACGTTTTTATTTTACCCGGCTCTTCCCATTGATGTCTATGGGGAAATCGTGCACAAGTACGTACAACCAGCTCACAGCTGACTTAAGCAGCGCTGGTATTGGAGTGCGGTATGGAGCACAATTTTGTTCTACGCTCACTTCTTGTCTTTTAACACCGGGTTTATAAAAACCTTTAATACCAGAGATGTAGGTAAGTGAGCGGTGACAATAACATGCAAGTTAGCACTAGTGATGTCATGAACCTTAAAATTGACTTCAATAGGCAGGCGAACTTTAAAACCCACAAGGACTCTTTCTGGCCACAATAGTGATGAAAAAGTTGTTTCAAGGGGACTAACACCTGGACTGTGGCATGCCGGAGGGGGATCCATGGCAAAACTCCCACGGAAAATTACATAGTTGATGCAGAGTCTGGTTTTAACCCATAAAGGGCCTTAATTACCTAACATTCCTAAAAAAAATATTTAATAACGTGCTTTAAAACATCAGGTATGATGTTGTATCGATTAGGTAGTGTAAGGGTTACGCCCGCTTCACAGTTTTTATTTTAAATATTTACAATACTAACAAATATGATTGGTGGCACTAGTTGGCTAGTGGGCCTGGCACACACGCTGGCAGGCAGGAAACTGAAATTCAATTGCACTAGCAGACTGATGATCCACAGTCAAAAAAGTTTTTATTTTAAATATTTACAATACTGTTATAACAAATATGATTCGTGGCACTAGTTAGAAAGTGGGCCTGGCACACACGCTGGCAGACAGGCAACTGCAATTAAATAACACTAGCAGACTGATGTAAAAGTTTTTTTTTTAAAAAAGTTACACTAATGTTACAACAGATAGGAGCGGTGGCACTGAGGATAGAAGTGGACACAGTATGTGCTGGCAGCCTGACACACAGGCTGGCACTAATGGCAGGCTGGCCTGGCAACTAAAATTAAATAACACTAGAAGACTGATGTAAAAGTTTTTTTTTACAAAATTTAAACTAATGTTACACCAGATAGGAGTGGTGGCACAGAGGATGGAAGTAGGCACAGTATATGCTGGCAGCCTGACACACAGGCTGGCACTAGTGGCAGCTAGGCTGGCCTGGCAACTAAAATTAAATAACACTAGAAGAGGACTGATGTAAAAGTTTTTATGTATGTATGTATATATATATATATATATATATATAAATATAAATATAAATATATGTGTGTGTACCTTTAACTTCAACTTAAGCAGGAAAGGGTTAACTAATTTGGTTTTAACTAATTGATGTCTCTTTAAATAGAGGCCAGGTACACAGCATTCAGACAGCGGTGATCAAGCGTGGAGCACCACGCGAAACATGTCTACAGTCTTTTTTGCTTTGATTCTGACCTTATGTCTATGGAGTTGAGGCTCCGTTTTGTTTTTAAATTGTGCCCGAATTAAAGTCTTTACTTTTACTCATACTGCGGTTGGTTATCTGTGATTAATCATTATGGATCGCTGCTTGTCTGCTTGTCTCCTGTGAAGCCCGGAAGTACTTTTTGATACACTTGGTTTGCAGAGTGTGCCGGTTAAGGAGGCGTGTCTTACTGGGCTCCATCAATAGATTCTCTATTGATGAAGATATTTCTGACAGAGGTCAGGAAAAACAAAATAATCACCTCCATACATTGAGCCACTGAAGGATAAGCAATAGCCTGAAGAGAGAGGCAAGTGGAAATTATTTTGTTTTTCCTGACCTCTGTCAGAAATATCTTCATCAATAGAGAATCTATTATGGTCCCTAAGAACACTACTCTTGTAGCAGGGCAAAGGGAGCTTTTTTCCAGATTCACATTCCAAATAAACTTCTAAAATACCCCTCAGGCAACCCCACACCTCAATTACTGAGGTGCCTTACCGCTACCAATTAAGACCGGATCACCCAGAAATGGAGAAAAACAACTTTTTCCTCAAAAACATTATGAAGTAAGGCCGGTCATGTGACCACAACTGCTGAACTTAAATTACTGCTGAAACACAGAGAGGCACTACTTCCTGGTACACTGAGTACAAGAAATAACCATTTTTTCAAACCTGACATTTTAAAATGTTGCATTGTTTTATTTTAAAGCAAAGGGCAAATGAATAATCTGCTGAAATAGAAAATTCAGCCTTACTTTTAGTTTAAACTTATTTTATCAAGTGTCAGAAAATAAAGCCTAATAAAAACATTTTACCCTTTCTTTTTAAAAGAGTTTAAATGTTAGTCTCACACATGCTACAGTGCCTGCTTCATGCCCCAGTGTAAACCATACAACAGGATTATCTATGTCCTAATAAAAAAGCAGTGTCTTTTAATTTGTTAAGTGCATGGTCTCCCCAACTGGAAGAAAAAGCACTTACCTGCTCTGCTGTCCGGCATGTAGACAGTTACAAGGTATGAGAAGACACAGTTCCTTGCAGAGACCTTTGAAAAAGAAAGAACAGAGTAGCCAACTCTGGCTTTCTAAACTAGGGCAGCAATTGTTAGGGAAACGCAGTAAGTACCTCTTTACAAACTCCTAACTGCTTTAAAGCCACCACTACTCGACTGCAAGGAATGATGTGGAATACGTCTATACCCCAAAACTTGCTTGTAGATTAAATCAACATTTTTCTTCAGACACCTAAACTTCACATCCTTCATGCACCGAAGGCAAAGAGAATGACTGGGGGTTGTGAGTAAGAGAGTGATACTTAGCAGTTTAACTGTGGTGTTCTTTGCCTCATGCTGTTGGCCAGGAGTGATATTCCCAACAGTAATTACTCAAGCCGTGGACTCACCATATCTTAGGAAAGTAAAAACATTTTCCAAATTTTTGCATTTTTCAAGATGGCTGCCACACCATATGACCAATACTTTCAACATGAACAGATGTAATTCTAGGTCACAATATATGGTTATACAGCAAATTTCAGAGCTTTAACATAAGCGGTTGCAAAGAAAACACATTTTTGAAATTTTCGCATAAACCAATATGACTGCCACAGCTTGTGGCCAATTTCTTCAACATGAACAAATGTGACTCTAGGTCACATTATAAGGTTATACAGCAAGTTTTACAGTTCTAACATAATCGGTTGCAAAGAAAAGACATTTTCGAAAATGTTTGCATTTTTCAAGATGGCTGCCATACCATATGACCAATACTTTCAACATAAACAGATGCAACTCTAGGTCACAATATATGGTTATAACTTATACAGCAAATTTCACAGCTTTAACATAAGTGGTTGCAAAGAAAACACATTTTCAACATTTTCACGTAAACCAATATGGCTGCCACAGCTTGTGGCCAATTCCTTCAACATGTACAAATGTGACTCTAGGTCACAATATAAGGTTATACAGCAAGTTTCACAGTTCTAATATAAGCGGTTGCAGAGAAAATAGATTTTTGAAATTTTTGCAAAAAACAAAATGGCTGCCAAATCATATGATATACAGCCTCCATATTATGCACAATAGTTCTCACCATAGATGTCAATAAACATGGCAAAAATAAAACATTTTTTGTTAAACGGTTTTTGTTTTATTGATAATTAAAAAAATATTGTTAAAGGGACAGTGAACTCCAAAAAAATTGTTCATGTTTCAAATAGGGCATGTCATTTTAAATAACTTTCCAATTTACTTTTATCACCAATTTTGCTTTGTACTCTTGGAATTTTTTAGTTAAAAGCTAAACCTAGGAAGGCTCATATGGTTTCTAAGCCCTTGAAGGCCACCTCTTATCACATGCTTTTTCATTTGCTTTTCACAACAGGGGAGAGCTAGTTCATGTAAACCATATAGATAATATTGTGATCACGCACATGGATTGTGGCAGACAAAACACTAATTTGCTAAAATGAAAGTCAACAGATAATAAATAAAATGTCATGTGATCAGGGGCAGGGACGGAACTGCCGGTGATGCGACGTTCGCAACTGCGACCAGGCCCAGGAGGTCCCTCTCACAGGGGGGCCCAACTTCAGACAGGTTGTGTTTTATTTGTTTTTTTAATTTAATTATTTTTGCAATCACTTTTAATTCCAGTTGTTCACCTGCACACTGGCACCCAGAACTTCCCATTTTGGCTTATAAGTTCTTTGGCGCGCAGCCTGGCACTACAGCACAGAAAGGCTAGAGCCTAGAGAATAGAGTCGGCCTCCTGAGTCCTCCTCCTGACTGACTGCACGTGTATCGGCTCATGACTGCACGTGCAGTCTAGTCAGTAGGAGTCTGTCTGAGACACGTATGGGAGTCTGTGCGCGGCAGACTGAGTGGCACCCGCAGAGAGGAGCAGACACAGTGCTGAGTGCACCACTGTTGAACTTGAAGGTGCGCGCAATGGGGAGTGACTGTAAGCTCAGGTTGAGGGAGGCCGAGGGGGGCAGCCGTGTCGGCTCTGGCTGGAGTGGAGAGATGTTCCCTCAGTTGGTCAACAATGCCCAACATGTCATGCATGCTTTGATTGTGTGACCCTAGCTGGCTAGCTGGATCATGGATACAAAGGTAGGTAGTCTGTGAGTGTGACCAGCAAAGCAGGTATTAGGTGCTTCTTCAAGGTACAAAGGGGCCCGAATGCATGTGAAAGCTTGTTGTGTCTAATTAGTGCTAGCTGTGCTAGTGATCTGTCATGTGACATAACCAGCCCTCTCCCAAGTACAAGTAGTGTGGAGAAGAGGGTGTGAGAAAGGGGTTATTTACTCATAGCATTGAAAAATAGACTGTTAAAATTTGACTCTTCAAATACTTTATTTTTCTCTGTGAACTTAAAAGGACACAATAATAGATTATAAAACTAATAAGCATGAATTGGTTTGCCAATATAAAGTATTTCTTGTATTAAAAAGAATGAATGCCTAGAGCATTCACATAGTGTCAGCAATAAATTCTATTGAACACCTTTGCAAGGTAATGAGATTATTGTGCATGTTATAACACACAAATGCCTAACTGATTGGGTAAAGGGATGTAAGGTAATAGGGTGTATGTAGCTGTATACATAGGGTACAATAAATAAAGACATATCAGGGAAGGCTGACTGGGGTAAAAGTTTTATAGGGTACCCCAGAGAGCATACAGCAAACACATTGGCAGATGCACTGCTAATGAAAATGTGCATATACTCTATATCATATGGCAATCTAATTTTATGCTCATTAACGTTCATTTGATCTATTTTCATTAACTAATGTGCTTATTAGTCCAATGTACAGTGCAGGAAAACATGAACAATTGCAACCTTAAAAAGCATCATTAAAATTTACAAACATCCGAATAGGGTAAAACATCTTAGGAAGGTTGGTAGATGAGAAGGGTGTGTGTTTGTGTTGGCATCTATGGTCAACTAACGGCAAATACAAGTAGGATTTTTCCCCATGAGGAATTGTTTTTGTCTTAAGTATTGCACACAAGCTAAATTGTAGTTTAGTCCTAAATCAGTTGTTGGGGTGTGGGGTCATTTGGTTCAGGTGAATTTTAGCAATTTTTTTTGTTAATGCAAACAAGCAAATGTGTGCAAGACTCTTAACCACATTTACAGACATTTTTTTCTGCTCTGTATGTGTGTGTATGTGTGTTTTAGAGAGAGTATCTGTGCGTTTTGAGTATGTGTGTGTATCTGTGTGTCTGTATGTGTTTGTATGTGTGTGTACCTGTATATGTATGATCCCTATAGATGATCCCTACAGATGTAGGTGAAGTAGAAAGTGTTTGTATGTAATGTATCTGTATGCATGTACCCTTGTGTGTGTGTGTGTGTGTGTGTGTGTATATATATATATATATATATATATATATATATATATATATCTGTATGTATGTACTGTATTGTAGTGTGACTGAGTGGTCTTGTGAGTGGGGACTCCGGTCTTGAACTACTGCTCATAGTCTGCTTCTAGCAGACAGGCAGCATAAGTTAGAGAGACTCCTCCTCGCCTTGAACCTGCCACTTCATGCACATGAGAAGAGCCAGAAAGTGACTAGTCTGCAGTGCAGTAATTTAAAGTAAGTGTGTGATGCTGGGGTGATTTTTTTTTTTTTAAATAAGTGTGTGCTGTGCTCCCTGTTTTGATATTAATATAAACTTTACTTGTGTGTGTACTTGTCTGTACCCCATTATGGAAAGTACTGTTTTGTGTGTCACTGACTGACAACACAGTCACAGTACTTTTCCACAATGGGTTACAGACAAGTACACACACAGGTAAATATAGTAATATGCTGGTGGGCTTGGCTTGCGATACCCCATAACTATAGTATGTATGTATGTGTGTGTGTGTGTGTATATATTTATATATATATATATATGTGTGTGTATATTTATATATATATATAGAAACAGTAAAGTAGAAATAACTGCAACATCCAAAATGTTTCAAAGTAAATTGTTTAAGCCTTTAAATATTGAAACAAAGTTCTGATCCGAAGGGTACAGTATTCATTAACCAATATGTGACAAAAGTACTGATCCAATAGAGGTTCCCCCTACACACGCCCTGTGCATTTAATAGAAGACAGCAGGTAACAGCCCAGTAACGCAGTGTTTCACAGCTCTAGAGCATAGCAGGTTTATGTATATTTATACTACACACAGGTATAAGGTAAACAATCAGGGGGAAAACCGTGTTCCCAGGAGGCACTACCGCCTCGACTCACCACCCCACGGGTGCACCGATTGACCTCTTGTCTGGTGTGTATATTCAGCGTCCCTTAGGCATCAAAACTCTAGAGCTGACTTTATCCAAACAGCTGTGGCGTCTTCGGCAGAGCGTCCCACTATGCGGGAGGGGGTGTGTTCCAATCCTCTGACTTCATGTGGTTTCCGTAAACCAATTGGAGAAGAAAACTGTATTACTTAAAAAAAGACCTCCGTGAACTTTGGAGCTTAGAGTCCTTAGACCGTTGCTGCAGCCCAGTAAAGTGCTCAGCAAAAGGAAGAATTTTTGCAGACAACGGTCAATATAGATAAAACTTCATCTTTATTGTAGAAAATATTAAAACACTCCAGGGGTCATCACAAGTACACAACACGAGTGTCCGCTAACATGTTTCGGCCCTCAGGCCGTAATCATAGCTAAAGGACTGTGCACCTGAGTTTCTTAAAAAGCAACAGGAACTCTTTGGTTGGTTTAAAATTGAAGGCGTGTTGTGTAAAGGTTAACCCTTTGGGAACCAACTTTAATTTACATACATACATAGATGTGTCTATTGCCCTTCTAAGAATTAAATCTAATCAATACTAGGTAACCGACGTTATTGCATAAATTGTTATACTACTTGCTAATATACAATGTAGAGATTTAAGATGAACTTAGTAAATAAAACATAGGTATTACAATAATAATGCTAATATTAACCCTTTAAGTTCATAGTAGAATAAATAATTCTATAGTTCCTATACGATATTTATCGACAGGTTAATCCCACTAGTATACACTTTAAAAAAATTCAAGAAGTATGTTTCTTAGTCGTCTATTGGTATAACCTAAAGTATTGAGAATAATAATAATAATAATAATCTAAACTGTACTCAACTAGATTATTATCCTAGACTGTACTTAACTAAAGTGACTATGAAATGTGAACAAAGATTTATATAAAACATTCCATATAAAATCCGAAAAATTAATTAAGTGTGTAAATATATCAGACAAAGAGGATAGAGATCAGAAAGCTGTTAATATTGGATTTATTATAGGTAAACCTTTTATGGTGAACCTAATGTGGTGTAATACAGGGAACCAGGGGCTCTTAAAGATGTTTAAAGCTGCTATAATATGAACTGAAACATGGGCATTTACACATTATTAGGAGAGCGTAGACAGACCACTGCAGAAGAGGGAAGGGATATTACTCCCAAAAATTGATCAAATCATATTCCGAATTTAGACCCTTCGGTACACGCGTTTGTAATTTAAAAATCCAGAACATTTCCCTCTTCTGCAGTAGTCTGTCTCTATTGCCCCCTCTAGGCGGACAAAACACTCTCTCAATGGCCTGCCACCTAAGTGTTTCCACACTTTTTTGGTGGTATTTCGCAAAGTGCTGCACCAGAGGGGTAGACGCAACACCTGCCTGGATTGTGGACAAGTGATTTCGGATGCGTACTTTTACCTCGGTGGTCGTGAGCCCAACGTATTGTAGGTGGCAACTAATGCAACTCAGGGCATAAACTACATACGTAGAGGTACATTTGAGGCAAGACTGTATGGAGTAAACCTCTCCAGTAACTTCAGATCTGACACTATCAGACTGTATTACATGTTCACACACCCTACATTTATTTAGGCACTTGAAGGTGCCTTTATGGGTCAGCCAGGAACTTTGTCCCCTGTCAGTTTTAGGGAGAACAGAGGGAGACAGTAAGTTACCAAGTGTAGTCGTTTTTCTATAGGAACAGCGCAGACCTTGAGCAATACAATGCTCCAGTTTGTCATCAGCCGCCAAAAATGAAAAATGTTTTTTAATAATTTTACATATATCGGCATATTCCTGACTGTATTCAGTGACAAAGGTCACTCCCTTATGTTCAACTTTAGACTTAATACCATCCCTGTTTAGAACCGCAGACCTTTCTAGAGGATCAACTTGGCTTCTAGCCTTTCTAATTACATTTGTGTTATATCCTCTGTTTTTCAACCTTTTGGTTAAATCGTCACATTGTTCAGCACATTTTTCTGGCAATGAACAGTTGCGTTTGACCCGGATGAACTGGCCTTTAGCCACAGCAAAAGGTACATGTCTAGGGTGGCAGCTACTTGCGTGCAAGAGGGTGTTACCCGTTATGGGCTTCCTATATATTTCTGTCTCAACCTTTCCATCCGTTGTACCTATAATAGTGATGTCCAAATAATTTATCACATTATCCTGTAGATCACAGGTGAACTTAATTCCAATATTATTGGAATTCAAGTATGTGACAAAGGACATGAACTGTGACTCACTTCCACTCCACACGAGGAGTAGGTCATCTATATAGCGGCCGTAAAAATAAATATATTCTCTGAAGGGGTTTCCATCCCCATAGACGTGGGACAGCTCCCACCAACCCATGAACAGGTTGGCGTAAGAAGGGGCAAACTTAGCCCCCATCGCTGTCCCACGTCTCTGGAGAAAGAAACCACCCTCAAAAGAGAAATAGTTATGGGTTAGCAAAAACTTAAGAACTCTAAGAATAAATTTTCTGAATTCAAAAGAAAAATCTGAAAAAAACTCCAAAAAGTAATTGACCGCTATTAGACCCTCCTCGTGTGGAATGGAGGAATATAGTGCCACTACATCAATAGTGGCCCACCTAAAGCTGGATTGCCAGTCCAGTTGTTCCACTATACATATAATGTCTTTGGTGTCTCGGATATAGCTATGCAGCCTTTGCACTAAAGGCTGCAACAAACTGTCTACCCACTGTGAGACATGTTCCATTAGTGACCCTATACCACTGACAATAGGGCGCCCCCGAACGTCCTCAAGGGATTTATGGACTTTGGGCAAGTGGTGGAAAATGGGCACTACCGGGTGATCAACCACCAAATACTCAAACGTTTTACGATCATAGTGCCCACTTTCCAACCCATCATCCAAAATGTCCAAAAGTTCCCTTTTAAATCCAATTGTAGGGTCCCTAGGAAGAGGAATATAGTCCTCAGTATTGTTCAACTGGCGTAAGGCTTCATTGACATAATCCACCCTGTCCAGCACAACGACAGAGCCCCCCTTATCTGCTGAGCGTATGACTATGTCATGATTGTCTTGTAGCTCTTTAAGGGCGGCCCTCTCGCGACTGGACAGATTGGGTGTTTGGTACTTAGTACTATTCTTGAGTCTAACTAGATCACGCTCCACACGTTTGAAAAAGGTTTCAAGGGTATTACCCCTTGACTGGATAGGGTAAAACAAGGATTTATTCTGGAAGCTACCAGATGCATTTACACTCTCTTTATTAGTGTCTGTCAGAGCCTCCCTAGACAAATTTTCCATATTAATTACATCACAAGTCTCATTAAATGTCAATTTACTAAAATACTGATCTTTAGTGGGTACATTCAAATCAGAAACCATTCTATTACCTACAGATTCATATGATTCATTGAAAAAATGTTTCTGCAGTGTCATATTACGTATTAGTTTGTTTACATCCAGAATGGTGTTAAAGACATTAAAGTGATTTGTGGGTGCAAAATTAAGACCTCGGCTCAAAAGGGAAATTTGGGAGTCTGTCAGTGTGAATTTAGACAGATTTATAACATTATTTATTTGTACTTCTGCTTTCCTCTCCGACCTCTCAACTGATAATGCCCCTGGTTCACCTGACCTATCCCGGTGCGTTGGGGAGGAAGAGAAAAAACCTGTTCCAGTTTCCTCTGATCATCTACAGATGCATGTGCTTGAATTGCCACCATGCTACTATTATCTTCGACATAATTGGAGGCAGAGTTAGTGGATTCTGCATAGTGTATTCCATTAGTGGCCACCTGCATATGGTGATGCTCCGAGGAAACTGGAGCATTAGTGTTATGTGTTATAGTTGACTGACCATTTTTAAGAATACTTCTGGGGAGTTCATCTCCACTAGACGCACCAGTTTCTTCCCCTGATTCAAAATCAGTGTCAGAATAAGTTACCCTCTTAGTCTCTGAGTTATGTGTAGGTACCTGACCTTTACCTTTGTTGTTACTGTTATTCCTTCTATTCCTCGACCTTCCCCTACCTTGTCTTTTAAATGTTGCCTTATCTGAACGTTTCCAAATATATACCAAGTTATTATTGTAATCATTTTGGTCCCTTACAAATTTTGTATGCTTAATCTCAAGGACTGAATCTTTCACTTTGGCTACCACAGATTTAAGAATAGTATCAAATTTAGCAAAGCTGGCTTCTAACTGACGTAAATTCATCTCAACCTGTAATTCTCCTATCTCATCTCTGATATTTTTGAGGAGATTAGATTTATATGATATTAATAACATCATTAAACGTATTGAACAGTCAGATAGAATATCATTCCAGGCATTAATAAATACAATATCAGTGACATCAAAAGTGGGGAATTTACTCAGTCTCAACCCACGTGGAATAATTTTTAATTTAAGGTAGGTCTCAAGTGTCCAAATGTCCCATTGGAGTTTATGTTCCCTTATCAAAAGCTTTTCCAATTCCTCAAATAAAGCTGATAAAGATTAATTGGATTTGTCAGTTGAAAAAATTCTTTCAATTTCATTAGAAGTAGAGTCTCTTTCAGAAGAGGGCAATAAAGAGTAAAAATGTGTGACCTCCATGGAGAAAAACAAACAAACAAAGGACTGCTCAGATTGCGGATGAAAGCAGTAAAGTGCAACTGGGTAAAACACTTGAAAAATAGAAACAGTAAAGTAGAAATAACTGCAACATCCAAAATGTTTCAAAGTAAATTGTTTAAGCCTTTAAATATTGAAACAAAGTTCTGATCCGAAGGGTACAGTATTCATTAACCAATATGTGACAAAAGTACTGATCCAATAGAGGTTCCCCCTACACACGCCCTGTGCATTTAATAGAAGACAGCAGGTAACAGCCCAGTAACGCAGTGTTTCACAGCTCTAGAGCATAGCAGGTTTATGTATATTTATACTACACACAGGTATAAGGTAAACAATCAGGGGGAAAACCGTGTTCCCAGGAGGCACTACCGCCTCGACTCACCACCCCACGGTTGCACCGATTGACCTCTTGTCTGGTGTGTATATTCAGCGTCCCTTAGGCATCAAAACTCTAGAGCTGACTTTATCCAAACAGCTGTGGCGTCTTCGGCAGAGCGTCCCACTATGCGGGAGGGGGTGTGTTCCAATCCTCTGACTTCATGTGGTTTCCGTAAACCAATTGGAGAAGAAAACTGTATTACTTAAAAAAAGACCTCCGTGAACTTTGGAGCTTAGAGTCCTTAGACCGTTGCTGCAGCCCAGTAAAGTGCTCAGCAAAAGGAAGAATTTTTGCAGACAACGGTCAATATAGATAAAACTTCATCTTTATTGTAGAAAATATTAAAACACTCCAGGGGTCATCACAAGTACACAACACGAGTGTCCGCTAACATGTTTCGGCCCTCAGGCCGTAATCATAGCTAAAGGACTGTGCACCTGAGTTTCTTAAAAAGCAACAGGAACTCTTTGGTTGGTTTAAAATTGAAGGCGTGTTGTGTAAAGGTTAACCCTTTGGGAACCAACTTTAATTTACATACATACATAGATGTGTCTATTGCCCTTCTAAGAATTAAATCTAATCAATACTAGGTAACCGACGTTATTGCATAAATTGTTATACTACTTGCTAATATACAATGTAGAGATTTAAGATGAACTTAGTAAATAAAACATAGGTATTACAATAATAATGCTAATATTAACCCTTTAAGTTCATAGTATTACACCACATTAGGTTCACCATAAAAGGTTTACCTATAATAAATCCAATATTAACAGCTTTCTGATCTCTATCCTCTTTGTCTGATATATTTACACACTTAATTAATTTTTCGGATTTTATATGGAATGTTTTATATAAATCTTTGTTCACATTTCATAGTCACTTTAGTTAAGTACAGTCTAGGATAATAATCTAGTTGAGTACAGTTTAGATTATTATTATTATTATTATTCTCAATACTTTAGGTTATACCAATAGACGACTAAGAAACATACTTCTTGAATTTTTTTAAAGTGTATACTAGTGGGATTAACCTGTCGATAAATATCGTATAGGAACTATAGAATTATTTATTCTACTATGAACTTAAAGGGTTAATATTAGCATTATTATTGTAATACCTATGTTTTATTTACTAAGTTCATCTTAAATCTCTACATTGTATATTAGCAAGTAGTATAACAATTTATGCAATAACGTCGGTTACCTAGTATTGATTAGATTTAATTCTTAGAAGGGCAATAGACACATCTATGTATGTATGTAAATTAAAGTTGGTTCCCAAAGGGTTAACCTTTACACAACACGCCTTCAATTTTAAACCAACCAAAGAGTTCCTGTTGCTTTTTAAGAAACTCAGGTGCACAGTCCTTTAGCTATGATTACGGCCTGAGGGCCGAAACATGTTAGCGGACACTCGTGTTGTGTACTTGTGATGACCCCTGGAGTGTTTTAATATTTTCTACAATAAAGATGAAGTTTTATCTATATTGACCGTTGTCTGCAAAAATTCTTCCTTTTGCTATATATATATATATATATATATATATATATATATATATATATATATATATAAAAAATGTATCAAAATCACATTTAATTTTTTTGGGGGGGCCTTCATGAAATCCTGCACCGGGGCCCTGAGGTTTCTAGTTATGCCTCTGATCAGGGGGCTGTCAGAAGAAGAGGTAAAAAGTATATTAATATAACGGTGTTGGTTATGCAAAACTGGGGAATGGGTAATAAAGGGATTATCTATCTTTTAAAACAACAACAATTCTGGTGTTGACTGTTCCTTTAATCATTTCTGAACAATTCAAAATGGCTGCCAAACCCCACATGATGTATCAACTTCTCTTGAACAAATCTGAATGTTAGTCATAAGATAACTCTAAACAAAAAAAAATTCAAGTCTGTCCCATAAGCGGTTTTGGAGAAGAAATATAATAGCTCACTATAAAGAGATTAAAAGGTAATCAACAACGCAAACCTACAACACTTCAGGCTGTTCCAGAATAACAACTCTCCCTGAAAGTTGTTAAAGGGTTAATATGCAAAAAAAGAAAGGTATCAGGAGCAACGCTACCCAAGCTAGGCTTTCTCAAGATCTTGAGAAAGCCTGCATGCCAGGTGAAATGCGTTGATCGATTGCAAGTGTTTGGAGAAAGAGCACGGATTCACCACAAGTTAACACTCTGCGCAGAGTTCATCTACCATCAGAATAATCGCAAATTGCCTGAAAAGGCAGAGTGGTCTGAGCCCGACTTTGGAGCACTCTCATTGGCCACAGAAGTCACGTGTGATACGGAAGCCAGTGCTACCAGGGGGACACTCTCAAACCACTGCCCACGAAGTACAAGGGACGCAACGGCATCTGAAGAAAAGGTAACAGCTGAGGGTGTGACATAAAAACACAGGCTGAAAGTTTTTTAGCAGCTTAAGATACATATGAGACTGTGTGTTTATACAAATTCTGCCTTCACCCGTGAGAGTGGGAGATCGGGGTAACTGTAATTTTTTAAGACCTGATCTATAGTGAAGGAAGGAGGTACGATAGTTTGGAACATTTACCTAAAAGACATAATCATTTGCACACAGAGAGAGTAATCAAGTATCCTGATACACGGAGTGATTATGGACGTTTACCAGTGAATATTAGAAGCCACTTTTAATCCTTGCACACTAGCAATCTGATACAAAATACAAGTGTGGTGTGTCAGTATTGCGAATAAATTTTTTAACATTTTTTATCTGCATATACGTTAGTATATTGTGTATATAACCTAGTCTATGAATTTCAGTAGGAGACTATTCAGATAGTTTTTAAAGTTGTTCTCTGTAATATATTTATAAAATACACTTATCAAATACACTTTTTTTAAGTGAGTATATCCTCTGTTACTTGGTCAGAGCACGTGCTAGTGCATGCTACATTCGTGTGGCCTACCAAACCCATTAAACACTTTTAATGGAAGCTAGATGACAGACTGCTCGCTGATCTGGAAATACATAAAAAAAATAGAACGCATGATTGAATTTTTCCAAATTAATAAAGACAATGACACTTCTTCACAGAACAACTGGGAAGCACAAAAGAGCGTACTGAACAAACTGAGAAGGGAAAAAACAACTACACTTATTAAAGACATAGACTGTCACAGATACCAGACAGCTAAGGTTACCCACCACCCTCTACAACCTGTTGTTTCTCAGTAGTTTTGGACTCCTCAGAGCAACCACAATCTCTGGAAGCTTTTGTTTGCATGGTTTTGTGTTCCAAACTTGTTTAGAGAAAAGCTGGTCTATGACCTGAAAAACCCTCCTAGGCTGGCTGGACTCCTGGAACTCCCGGTCGGCCGCCTCACAACGGACACCCGCCTAACTCCTCTCAGGCTCTCCGGGTTCCTGGAACTCCCGGTCGGCCACAGGACAGCAGGACACCCGCTAACTTTACACCCTGGTCGCTCCAGCAACCATGTGCCCCAGAGCTCCGCTCTTTTGGGGATTAGTAGCCCCTAGGGAGGACAAGATGTGGGGGAATTACCGGAGGGATTACTGCTTTGGGAACCGGGTGTTTTGGACACCCCTACCCCCATAACTTCAACGGGCTGTATCTCTGGTCCCCAATAACGAATCACGCCGCATTTTGGACTGTGGCATCTGGGGACCAAGAGCTTTCAAATGACATCCTGTAAGTCCTGCCTCTCCCCCGGGATCACCCCCAAACTGTCACCACTGTGTCCTGGGATTCTATGGGACTATGGTTGCTATGGAGGCGCCGGTCAGTCAGGAGGGGCGGGAAAACTGTGCCATTGTCTCCCTGTTTTATCAAGATGTGTGTGTGAATATAAGATATGTGTTTGTCCCAATAAACTCAGTTCTTATTTCACCTGAATGCTAGTCTGTCTAGTCATTTAGGTGGGCTCCTGTTAGAATCACTTTCCTGGGCTACATAGCAGCGTGTTCCAGGCAAAGGAAGGACCCTCTGGCAGAGCTACCCAGTTGGGGTAGCTGGAGTCTGCCACAGGGTGGGACCCTGAGTACTGGTGCTGTCGGGCATCAGGGGGCATCAGGGGTGGCTACAGGCTGTGGTCACTTGCCAGCTACATAGCTGCAGTCGGCAGGGAGGAAGCAGGACCCATTTGGCGGAGCTACCCAGTCAGGGTAGCCAGGGTATCCGTCACATAGACCATATTGAATTCCAGCATAAGACCAATCCTACCAACACAAACCTTCTATACCTACTCTCCAAAAAATGCCTTGAACTTGTGTCCATACTAAACAAAGACTTTAGACGTCAATACTTCTTCCTTAAACAGCAAACTTACGATACACACAATAAACCAGGCTGCTCACTGGCGTGATACATTGGGGGGGAAAACAGAACTACATATATCCTTCAGATCAAAGATGAACACAATCATATACGCCATTCTTCCCACTCAATGGCCAATACTTTCAAAACATACTACAAGGACCTCTATAACCTACACACCTCACAAACTTCAATCAGACCTAATCTAAATCATCACCAAGAACAAATAAACCTCTTCCTCTCACACACACATTACACATTAAACACATTAGCCAACAGACAGAACCAAATACTACCCGACATCATAGTACCAGACCAAGTTGGATTTGTACCTGGACGGGAAGCAAAAGACAATACAGTGATAATCATAAATTTAATACACCATGCACAAGAACAGAAGATACCTTTGGTTCTTCTGTCAACAGATACCAAAAAGGCTTTCGATCGGGTGGCATGGGATTATCTACAAAGTACACTTATTCACATGGGATTCAGAAACCTAATAATTTAGCGTATATTTGCATTATATACACAACCTTGCGCAAGAGTTCTCCTCAATGGTATTCTCTCAGACCCATTCGTTATTACCAATGGCACCAGACAGGGTTGCCCCCTATCCCCCATCCTCTTCCCCTGCATAATAGAGACATTAGCAACCAAAATTTGACAAAACCCACAGATAGAAGGAATTTCAATAGGGAAATACCAATATACTATCTCACTATATGCAGATGACGTACTGTTTACACTTACAAACCCGGAAAAAGCAATACCGGTACTTATCAAAGAATTTAAAAAATTCCATCTACTCTCCAATTTTTTAATAAATCCAACCAAATCAGAAATGTTAAACAATACTCTTTACAATGACACACTACAAAAAGTTAAAAAAATAATAATATCACCCCATCTCTTGACCTCCTATTTAGATATAACCACACACCATTAAAAGAGAATATAATAAACGACTTATCAAGATGGAAAAATAAAAAGGATATCCTGGCTAGGTAGAATAAACACAATAAAAATGAAAGTGTTCCCACGCATTTTATACCTATTGCAAACCCTACCCTTACCTATTCCAGAACACCATCTTGATACACTACAAAAAGCTTTCAGTGACTTTACATGGAACAAAAAACACCCACAAATTCAAAAACACATAATGATGTCTCCTAAACTTGAGGGTGGCTTAAGGGTTACCCAATCTTAAAACTTATAGAAGCGTAATTTTCCTCCAACGCATTCTGGATTGGTATACCCACAACTGCCACAAAACATGGGTCACAATAGAACAAGATATTTTACAGACTAAACACTCCAGTACAATTTGCTGGGTACTTAAACAGAAAAATCCTAATATAACCACAACCAATCCACTTCTCATAGAAACTCTTAAAAACTGGGGGGAAAAACAAACACAATTCCCCTTCATTTCATCCAGACCATCACCTCTAACATCACTAGTAGAAAACAGAGTTTTAGATTTTGGCCCTCAGATAAGAGTAGATCACACATCCTCAATTCCTATTGACTTATCCATATTGTCAGTATATAGCAGGATTATAATACAATTTATTTAATAATTATTCTTAAAAACAAACCCCCAATTAAAATGTGTATACCAAACAATTAAAATTAATGTAAATTCCTAAATTCTTTATAAACACATTGAATTATATTTATATAAACCAGATTATGAATCAGATGATACACACTTATGCTTTTATAATATCCTTACAAAGATAATAAAAGATGCACCTTTATAATATACCTTATTCACAATTACTTGCATTAAAATATCACAATGAAATACCAGAGTATGGATTGCTAACTTTCACAGTGCCTAGTTAAACAATATAACAAGATACTTTAACAGCCAATTTCTATGCCAAGTTATTTGAGCTGAAATAAATCTTATTTTAGCTACAATTAAGGCAAGTTCTAAAATATTTGGGGCCCGATCCAATATGCAGCGTCGCCCACAAAAGCCGGCGCTGGTTTGGTATCCTATATACAGCGTAACATAGAAGTTACGCTCGTATATTTCATCCTTCGGCCGTAGTTTTTTGGCCCATAGACTGGTATAGAAAACCCCGGCAGTTTGGCATCCAATATACAGCATAAGGATTTACGCAGCGAAAATGGAGAAATCTTACTCCATTTTCACCTTGCCACAAAATGCAGGCATAGTAAGCCATGGATGTAGTGGTCCGTAGTGCAGATAAGGGTGGCGGGGTTGTAATTCAGGGAAGAAAAGACTATATCAAAGAAGCCCATCGTCTATTAGGCGACTCTGAGACATATAAAGTCCTAGAGAAAAATCCGACAGGAAATTTTCTATTAGAATATAAAGAATTAATCAAGACTGGGAAGAACAATTTGGTTCTAAACAATGTGGAATTTCAGTATTTGGTGGTGGGGAATCCAGTCCTACCTATTTTCTATCATCTCCCCAAAATTCACAAGGGTTTGACTAACCCACCGGGGAGACCGATAGTCTCGGGGATTGGAGGCCTCACCACCAAATTGTCTGAATATGTTGATCAAATTTTGAAACCCATGGTCCCGTGTTTACGGTCATATGTGAGGGATACAATACATATTTTGGAACTCACAAAGGATGTAGAATGGAAGGAGGATTTCATTTGGGTCACAATGGATGTTTGTTCGCTGTACACCTCAATTCCACATTTGTTGGGAATCACGGCTGTGAAGTATTTTGCTAATAAAAGCGGATACATAAATGAGACCCAAATGAGTTTCCTAGAGAGGGCCATGGAGTTTATTCTAACGAAAAACTATTTTGTATTTGAGAGCAAATATTTCCTCCAAACAAGAGGTACCGCTATAGGTACAAAATTTGCCCCCACTTTTGCGAATCTTTATATGGGGTGGTGGGAGGATCTATTTGTTTTCAGTACAAATAACCCTTTTAGATGTAACATAATACAGTGGTATCGTTACATAGACGATGTGCTCATGATATGGCACGGCTCCAATGAGGAGTTAAATAGATTTGTGGAATATACTAACAAAAATCTATTGAACCTAAAATTTACAATGGAATGGAGCAAGGACAGGGTCAACTTTTTAGATCTTGAAATTATACAAGAAAATGGAAGGGTTTACACGAATTTGTATAGGAAACCCACTGACACAAACGGATATCTCCATGCCAGCAGTGGCCATCATGACAAATGGCTTAAAAATATCCCCCTAGGACAATTTCAGAGAGCGAGACGTAATTGCACTAAACAGGAAGATTATGAAATAGCTGCAGGGGTGATTAAAAATAGATTTTTAGCAAAGGGATATGAGAATAAGGAACTAGTTAAAGTTCAGAACATCGTAGGTAATATGAATAGAGATGATCTTATTGGAGGTAATAATTCAAAAAAGAAGAGGCATGATAGTAGTAAAAGGAAGATACAACTTGTAACGAAATTTAATAGAGCTTCAAGAGAGATCGAGAAGGCCATGAAAAAACATTGGCCTATTATCATGCAGGATCCAGTATTAAGAGATATTTTGAATGATAGGGGACAAGTCATCTTTAAGAGAAACTCAAATGTTAAAAATAGAATTAGCCCTAGTATGCTGAAATCGGGGAAATCCACAAATTGGCTAAAGAAAAACTCAGAGGGATTTTTTAAATGTGGCAGGAAGAATTGTAATTGCTGTGCACATATGGAAAAGAATAATGGTACCTTTGGAAGGAAAAAAGGTGATGATACATTTAAAATTAGAGGTCTGATGAACTGTAAAACATGCTATGTTGTCTATCTTTTAAGGTGTTTGTGTGATAAAATCTACGTAGGTCGCACAAAACGACCCGTGAAGACCAGATTTAACGAGCACCTGAGAAACATAGAGAACGGTCTAGATAATCATGGTGTACCAGCACATTTTCTTGAAGCCCATGATGGCGATAAAACAGGTTTGAGTGTTTTAGCAATTGAACATGTAAAAAAAACCATTAGGGGAGGAGACAGACTACTTCTTTTAAGGCAACGTGAGACCTACTGGATCCACAAACTTGAAGCTGTGGGTCCAGGAGGTATGAACCGAGACATAGATTTAGCAGCATTTCTGGACATATGACTAAATATTTAAAATAAATTGCTACTTCTTTAGGGTACTTTTAGCCCCTCAATAGAAAACCATCTCTCCTAGCATCAATTCTTTCACCTGTACAATACGTCTCTTAGGGAATTCAGGGCTCTAGAAAACTTTAACTATATAAATGGAGCCCTGATTCTAGCTAGTGTTAAGTCACTTCAGATCTCCCAGAGATTTATACTTTCCCTATGGGAGTTCCTATATAGATGAGTCTAAATAGGTTTTGTCTAGTGTCCTATATATCTTTAGTTTTACTTTTTAAAATATGTACTATCTATTTTAGTGATCATATACTTCTTCCTTTTATTAACTTTAAATAGGTAGTATATATCATTATGTCTATATAAATATGTTCTTTTTAACAGGTGTAAATAGATAGATCATATAATATGATTTTCTTACTTATTGTTTATGCACATATACTATTTTTATATTTATATATTTGTTTTAAACTAGCCTCTGAGTATTTATTTGGGGTTTTTTAGAACAGTTCTAACATATAATGTAATTTTGTGATATTTTATTAACTTTGTAAGCAATGTATTTTATGTATTTAGATTCTATCTGCTATTAGATTAGGTGATTTATGTATAATCATAGGGATCGTTTCAACTGAATAGAAACAGCCCACCTATAGATCTGGACATTTGCATATGTATATCGCTCACACATGATAGAGGGATATAAATAAGCTGTGAGAAGCAATGTGGGCATTGCCTCTGACGAAGCGAGGAGGAGCCTCGTGAAACGCGTTAGGCCACGCCCACTTTACGCAACGTAGGACGTACTCTGATGTTTGTGTTAGTACCTGGACTGGAGCCGGCTATTTGCAGTACAGCGTCTATCGCATTGAGAGCAGAGAAGGTCCGTTTTTCATGAGAGGATTTACCCGCTGGCTATCGAATACATTTGGGAGAGAGAGAGGAAAAGACCAGCAGTGGGACATGCACTCCTCTTACTTTTTGATGTGCTGACATACCTAATATGTTTGAGGGCTACTATGTGAGTTTGCAATCATTTGGATGTTTTTACATGTGTTATTACTATTAAAATTGTTTTAAATCTACACTTAGATCATCCGTGTACTGTTTGGTGCACGGAGTTGCGCTCCTGTCTTCTTGTGTCTTTTGACAGGGATTCTTTTCAGCTGTACTACCACGGATTCCACACCAGTGGAATATAAGGAGCAGCAGGACAGTGTGGAGGAAAATTGTGAACTTTTTTTCTGAACTATCATTACTAAATAATCAGTTTTATACCTGCCTCTTTTAAACATACATCTGGTAAGAGTATATATTTTTCTCCTATTCAGGATTCAGTCTTAATGTATATGTGCACTATTTATGATTAAGCATTAGACCCTGTGAATTTAGAGTTTATTTTTAACTCCGTATTTTTAAATAGTGGGTCTATTTGACTTTCTCTTTTGTTGGCGCTTTTGGATATTTGTTCTTTTATAGTAAGCCTTACGCTCAGTATTGGAGCCCTGTAACTCCCTAAACTGCCTGCAAAATAAAACCTAACACCTAACGCATGCGCAATGTCTATCTACCTGTCAACCACAATCCCCCACCGCAATACCTAATAAAGTGTTTAACCCCTAAACCACCGCTCCCGGACCCCGCCGCCACCTACATTAAATGTATTACCCCCTAATCTGACCCCCCTACACCGCCGCCACCTACATTAAATATATTAACCCCTAATCTGACCCCCTACACCACCGCCACCTATATTAAATGTATTAACCCCTAATCTAATCTCCCTACACTGCCGCCACCTATATTAAATGTATTAACCCCTAATCTGATCCCCCTACACCGCCGCCACCTATATTATATATATTAACCCCTAATCTAATCCCCTTACACCGTCGCCACCTATATTAAATGTATTAACCCCTAATCTGATCCCCCTACACCGCCGCCACCTATATTAAATATATTAACCCCTAATCTAATCCCCCTACACTGCCGCCACCTATATTAAATGTATTAACCCCTAATCTGATCCCCCTACACCGCTGCCACCTATATTAAATATATGAACCCCTAATCTAATCCCCCTACACCGCCGCCACCTATATTAAATGTATTAACCCCTAATCTAATCCCCCTACACCGTCGCCACCTACATTAAATGTATTACCCTCTAATCTGACCCCCCTACCCCGCCGCCACCTATATTAAATATATTACCCCCTAAACCTAAGTCTAACCCTAACACCCCCTAACTTAATTATTATTTAAATAAATCTAAATAATATTAATATTATTAACTAAATTATTCCTATTTAAAACTAAATACTTACCTATAAAATAAACCCAGGTAACTTTGTATTTATTTTAACTAGGTACAATAGCTATTAAATAGTTAATAACTATTTAATAGCTACCTAGTTAAAATAATTACAAAATTACCTGTAAAATAAATCCTAACCTAAGTTACCATTACACCTAACACTACACTATCAATAAATTAATTAAATAAACTACAGTTATCTAAACTAAAATACAATTAAATAAACTAAACTAAATTACAAAAAAAAAACCACTAAATTACAAAAAATAAAAAAAATTACAAGAATTTTAAGCAAATTACACCTAATCTAAGCCCCCTAATAAAATAAAAAAGCCCCCCAAAATAATAAAATTTCCCTACCCTAAACTAAATTACAAAAGTAATCAGCTCTATTACCAGCCCTTAAAAGGGCCTTTTGCGGGGCTTTGCCCCAAAGTAATCAGCTCTTTTACCTGTAAACAAAAGAACAACACCCCCCCACATTACAACCCACCACCCACACACCCCTACTCTAAAACCCACCCGATCCCCCCTTAAAAAAACCTAAGTCTATCCCCCAAGTGGTCCTTACCTGTCCTGAAGACCGGCGGAGAAGGTCCTGTTCCAGGCGGAGAAGTCTTCTTCCAAGCGGCTATTCTTCTTCCAGGAACCAGCCGGCATGGAGCGGAGGAGTTGAAGACCGATGACCGCGGAGCTGAAGACCATTGACTCTGGAACTGAAGACCGGCCACGCTGGAACTCAAGATCGGCGATGCTGGAACTGAAGACCACGGAGTGTGGAGGATCCTTGTCATACAATCTCCGCCGTACACTGAATAGGAATTCAATAAGGAGCCTTCAAATTAAAATCAGCCAATCAGATGAGAGCTACTGTAATTCTATTGGCTGATTTGAATAGCCAATAGAATAAGAGCTACTGTAATTCTATTGGCTGATTTGAATAGTCAATAGAATTACAGTAGCTCTTATTCTATTGGCTATTCAAATCAGCCAATAGAATTACAGTAGCTCTCATCCGATTGGCTGATTTGAATTTGAAGGCTCAAATCAGCCAATAAGAATTCAAGGGATGCCATTTTTAATCGAGTACCTTGAATTCCTATTCAGTGTATGGCGGAGATCGTATGAAGAGGATCCTCCACGCTCCATGGCTCTGCGGTCTTCAGTTCCAGCGTCGCTGATCTTCAGTTCCAGCTTGGCCGGTCTTCAGTTCCAGAGTCGACAGTCTTCAGCTCGCGGTCATCGGTCTTCAACTCCTCCTCTACGCGCCGGCTGGTTCCTGGAAGAAGAAGAGGTCGCCGCTTGGAAGAAGTCTTCTCCGCCTGGAACAGGACCTTCTCCGCCGGTCTTCAGAACAGGTAAGGACCCCATTGTCGGTTAGACTTAGGTTTTTTTAAGGGGGGATCGGGTGGGTTTTAGAGTAGGGGTGTGTGGGTTGTAATGGGGGGGTTGTTCTTTTTTTTACAGGTAAAAGAGCTGATTAGTTTGGGTCAAGGCCCCGCAAAAGGCCCTTTTAAGGGCTGGTTATAGAGCTGATTACTTTTGTAATTTAGTTTAGGGTAGGGAAATTTTATTATTTTGAGTGGCTTTTTTATTTTATTAGGGGGCTTAGATTAGGTGTAATTAGCTTAAAATTCTTGTAATGTTTTTTAATTTTTTGCAATTTAGTGTTTGTTTTTGTAATTTAGTTTAGTTTATTTAATTGTATTTTAGTTTAGATAATTGTAGTTTATTTAATTAATTTATTGATAGTGTAGTGCTAGGTGTAATGGTAACTTAGGTTAGGATTTATTTTACAGGTAATTTTGTAATTATTTTAACTAGGTAGCTATTAAATAGTTATTAACTATTTAATAGCTATTGTACCTAGTTAAAATAAATACAAAGTTACCTGTAAAATAAATATAAACACTAAAATAGCTACAATGTAATCATTAATTATATTGTAGCTATCTTAGGGTTTATTTTATAGTTAAGTATTTAGTTTTAAATAGGAATAATTTAATTAATAATATTAATATTATTTAGATTTATTTAAATAATAATTAAGTTACGGGGTTTTAGGGTTAGACTTAGGTTTAGGGGGTAATATATTTAATATAGATGGTGGCAGTGTAGGGGGATCAGATTAGGGGTTAATACATTTATATATAGGTGGCGGCGGTGTAGGGGGATCATATTTGGGGTTAATATAGATGGCAGCGGTGTAGGGGGCTCAGATTAGGGGTTAATATAGTTAATATAGGTGGCGGCGGTATAGGGGGATCATATTAGGGGTTAATATAGGTGGCAGCGGTGTAGGGGCTCAGATTAGGGGGTAATACATATAATATAGGTGGCGGCGGTGTAGGGGGGTCAGATTAGGGGGTAATATAGTTAAGATAGGTGGCGGCGGTGTAGGGGGCTCAGATTAGGGGTTAATACATATAATATAGGTGGCGGCGGTGTAGGGGCCTCAGATTAGGGGATAGTACATATAATATAGGTGGCGGCGGTGTAGGGGGGTCAGATTAGGGGGTAATACATATAATATAGGTGGCGGTGGTGTAGGGGCCTCAGATTAGGAAGTAGTAAATATAATATAGGTGGCGGCGGTGTAGGGGGGTCAGATTAGGGTGTAATATAGTTAAGATAGGTGGCGGCGGTGTAGGGGGCTCAGATTAGGGGGTAATACATATAATATAGGTGGTGGCGGGGTCCAGGAGCGGCGGTTTAGGGGTTAATACATTTATTGTTAGGAGTGAGAGGGCCGATTGCGGATAGAGGGGTATACATACAATCCTATATAGAGGGGATATATGTTAGATAATATATATATATAACATAGTAACATAGTAGATAAGGTTGAAAATAGACTGAAGTCCATCGAGTTCAACCTATACAAATCTAAAATACTTACAAAAAGCTCCAGTTAAGCTTAAATAACCCCATTAAAATGTGACCCATTTAATACTAGCATATCCATGAATTTTGTTTATATACAGAAATTTATCCAGACTATTTTTAAATGTATCTATGGTATTGGCATTCACTACCTCCTTTGGTAATGAGTTCCACAATTTTATTGCTCTTACAGTGAAAAAACATTTCCGTTGCAGAAGATTAAATCTCCTTTCCTCCAACCTTAAATTATGACCTCTTGTCAGAAACAATTTTCTTGGAATAAACAGAGCTTCTGCCATCTCTGTATATGGGCCTTGAATATACAGTATTTATATAAAGTAATCATGTCACCTCTCAAGCGCCTTTTTTCTAAAGAAAACAGACCCAGTTTGGCTAGCCTCTCCTCATAGGTTAATTTCTCCAATCCCCTTATTAGCTTTGTGGCCCTTCTCTGAACTTTTTCTAGTTCTGCAATATCTTTTTTAGCAATTGGTCCCCAGAACTGCACTCCAAACTCAAGGTGAGGTCTTACCAGGGCTTTATATAATGACAGAATTATGCTTTCCTCCCTTGAATCAATGCCTATTTTAATACATGCTAGTATCTTATTAGCCTTTGAAGCCGCTGCCCTGCATTGTGCACCCATCTTTAGCTTGTTATCTATTACTACTCCCAAATCCCTTTCCTCCTGTGTTTGGCTAAGTCTTGTCCCATTTAAAAAATAAGTAGCCTGCTTATTTTTACTTCCAAAATGTAGAACCTTGCATTTTTCCGTATTAAATCTCATTTTCCATTCACTTGCCCATAGTTCTAATTTTAGCAAATCCCTTTGTAGTTCGTCCTGCTCTGACCTTATGACCTTACTTAACTTAGTATCATCTGCAAAAATAGAGATGTCGCTATTTAATCCTTGCTCCAAGTCATTTATATATTATCTAACAAACAATGATACAGCAAGGTGGGTGTGTTGAAACAAAGGGTTCCCATTGGCTGACAGCTTTGTTTTGAGGGGGCGGGATTATTAGATCAGTTGGTAGCGTAGCCCTATATAATGACAGAAAAATATGTGTGAAACATGCCTGATGAAACAGTTCTTACTGAGAAATGCATTGCATTGTTTCTCCACCTGCCCAAGTTTTTACTGGCACAAATATGAGTTGTGATTTTTAAACAAGTTTTAAATAAAACTACCTTTTGTTTTTAACAACCTCTCAGTGTTCAGTATATCTTGGAGCTACGCTACCTTTAGGGCACGAATCCCTGATCTTGGTCTCCTGCCTATACACCTATCTGATTAGTGTGTATCTATTGTCTGCTGGTTTCCTGCACCCTGGAGCTGCTTTCTGGATACCTATCAGCTAGCTGCACTGCTGCAGAAATCCAGCCTGTCTCTATGGGCATGATTGATTGCCTTTTCTACAAGTGAGTACCCTGTGTATACCTTTTGCATTGAGCTATCAAGATGAATCATTGATCTGCACCATTGGCGCCTCTATCTATTTGTGTTCCCTTAACAGTTACGGGAGATTTAACACTTTAGTTAGTTTTTTTAGGCAGCGGCAGTTTCTAAAGTGCCGTAAGTCACTGGCGACTCCAGAAATTTGTACTTACACTTATTTCTGGACATCGCTAGTTTGTCTGACTTACGGCACTTTAGCAACTGTCAGCGCCGTATATGTGATAGCCCGATGTGCGAGGTGAAACTACGGGCTGCACAGGTTTCCACGCTTGTGCCGAAACCTGCGCCGTATATCGGATCGCACCCATAGTTGCAAAATATAAAATACTTAACACTAAATATGACTAGTTAAACTACACAGGACTATGAACATGAGCTTAAAATACAAATAGTGCCCTTTTAAAATCACTAACTGCAATCTAGTTATAGTTACCAAATACCTTTGATTAAAATATTATATATATATATATATATATATATATATATATTTATCAATCGCTTATACTTTACTCAGATAACCAATTAAGTGTCTCAGCTTTCTCCAATAAGTCCAATTTTACCTCATAAATTAAAAGAGGTCATTTTTGCAAGATGGATGAAAGTTAGGCCCAGATTTACTTTATAGAGACTGGATTTCAAGGCAACAGTTTGTCAGTCAAAATTCAGCAAAGACCCTCTTTTTTTTCTCTTGCCTGAGGCTATATCACGTGATGTAACCCCACTCCTTTTTATTCTAATCATTGGTGAAATTGGGATGATAGGCCCTTCGATGCTTGTCCCTGATCCGCTCTTAAAGGGACATTAAACCCACATTTTTTCTTTCATGATTCAGATGGAGAATACCATTTTAAACAACTTTCTAATTTACTTCTATTATCTAATTTGCTTCATTATCTTGATATTCTTTCCTGAAAAGCATATCTAGATAGGCTCAGTAGCTTCTGATTGGTGGCTGCACATAGATACCTCATGTGATTGGTTTACCCATGTGCACTGTTATTTCTTTAACAAAAGATATCTAAAGAATGAAGCAAATTAGATAATAGAAGTAAATTGGAATTTTATTTAAAATTGTATTTTCTATCTGAATGATGAAAGAAAATTTTGGGGTTTAATGTCCCTTAAATGGAGCTGAGCATTGATTGTTTATTTGGATTTGCATATGTTTTAAACAGTCAATTCGTTTGGCTGTCATACCGGTTTTAATCCCCTATGGGGCAGCAGACAACCAGAAATGCAGTCTCATTATCACTATTGCTGACAGCTTACTATATCATTTAATTGTATACTTAATATACTCACTATGTCTTGTATTAATACACTTATCTGGTTAGCATATATACCCCATTTAATATAATTGAAAATGTACAATTTGAGATCAAACTTGTATATTATCAATTCTATCTTAAAATAGAAAATATTTATATAGACTTCCTATACATTCTACTTATAATATTTTGAGAGATGTATTTAAAGTTATATAAATATTTAGTGCATAACCATATGATATGACTATGGTCATCCCATGCAGGCAATCCTGTATCAGCATCTATTAGCCCCATCTGGAGCCCCATTTCGTCCCTTAGATGTCTGGAATATAGAAAAACAAAAATATGTTATATATTTTAAAATGGGATTATTACAATTGTTATTTAATCTATAACAAATCTGAAATGCATTTCTCAGATCCATGGGATTATACATTTTATACAGTATTGTATTTGCATATATTTAAGCCTCAAAGGGATTTTTTTCAACAAACAAACCATGTCTGTTTATCTCCACATGAGGTCATTACCTGATAACCTCTTATTTCAGAGAATAAATGACAGGAAATCAAACTTGAAACACAGCCATATAGTGAACATCTTTTTGAAATAAATTGTCTTTACTAATTGAATCCAAACCAAATGCTTTTCCCTTTGTCCTCACTTGTCTTAAAGGGACAGTACACTGTAAAATTGTTTTTCCATTAATGTATTTTAAATAACATGATATACCAACTGCAGAGTATAAAATATTTGAGAAATTGCATTTTAATGCTTATTTGTGTATATGAAGTAGCTGATTTTGTGCTTTGAAACCATAGCCTATTACAATGGGTTGAACTTAAAGGTGATATCAGATCTCATTATGTTATAACTTTGTGTACACACACTTGCTTCCTTATCTTATAATTTTCTGGAACACCAAAGCTCAATACATAGAGAAAACAATGGACAATTAACATTTTATTACTTAATTATCCTGCATCCCACTGAGAGTTTAACTTATTCTGCTGGCTGTGTTTACTTGGGCTTGTCAATAGCATATACTCCAGTATCAAAACTTTAAGTTTAGGTGGGGATTCCACTGGCTAAATCAGTTATTTCAAATGCTGAAATAGGAGTAAAGAAGCTACTTTTAACCAATTTAATACACTCTAGCACCTGGTTTCTCAACAGCCGGGCCGTGGCCCAGTACCGGGCCGTGATAGCCCTGCTGGTGGGCCCTGACCTGTCATGCCCCCACTGCACACTCTTACCCCACTGCACACAAGGGGCAGACTGAGACCAATCAAGGCCCCAGGAAAACGGTCTCACACTGACCCAAATGTATTCAAATGTATGCAAATGAACATGGTAGCCTCCCTGCCCTAACCCCAACAGGCCCATCAACCTCCAGAGCCAGGACCCCAAACATTAAGGGCCAAAGAAAGGGCCCCCAACCTCCAGGGCCAGACCTCACACTCCATGGCCCTCACAGCGACAGACCCTCGGCAGGACCCCCACACTCCAGGGCCCCCACTAAACCCACACTGAACTGCAAATCCCTGATGCTTAATATATATATATATATATATATATATATATATATATATATATATATATATATATATATATATATATATATATATATATATATATATATACAAAAACACACAGAGAAAACCCAGCACTCACTTGCAAGCTCTCAGCTAAGATTTAAAAGCAAAACTGGAAAGGTTAGTCACCGCATCTGGCCAAATGGGACAAGCTCAGGTACCACGTCAAGGTCCTCTCCAATACCTGAGACCCTAAAACAGCCACACAATGCAAGCTTTCAAATCCAAACAAACTGAAAACAAAAAAAGGGTGCACAGGAATATGTAATCACCCTAGACATATACAAAACACGGAAGGGAACTGCACTCTCATACCGGACCGGGTACACATCCTATGACCCTGCAACATGCTCAGCCCTGGGTGCCACTGGCACTCACAGGAAGCTGTGCTGTCCCCAGAGCCACAAGCAGTTAACCCCAGACAGGTCTGGGTGCAAGAACCATAGGGAAAATTACAAAACAAATTAATACAACACACAGAGAAAACCCAGCACTCACTTGCAAGCTCTCAGCTAAGATTTAAAAGCAAAACTGGAAAGGTTAGTCACCGCATCTGGCCAAATGGGACAAGCTCAGGTACCACGTCAAGGTCCTCTCCAATACCTGAGACCCTAAAACAGCCACACAATGCAAGCTTTCAAATCCAAACAAACTGAAAACAAAAAAAGGGTGCACAGGAATATGTAATCACCCTAGACATATACAAAACACGGAAGGGAACTGCACTCTCATACCGGACCGGGTACACATCCTATGACCCTGCAACATGCTCAGCCCTGGGTGCCACTGGCACTCACAGGAAGCTGTGCTGTCCCCAGAGCCACAAGCAGTTAACCCCAGACAGGTCTGGGTGCAAGAACCATAGGGAAAATTACAAAACAAATTAATACAACACACAGAGAAAACCCAGCACTCACTTGCAAGCTCTCAGCTAAGATTTAAAAGCAAAACTGGAAAGGTTAGTCACCGCATCTGGCCAAATGGGACAAGCTCAGGTACCAAGTCAAGGTCCTCTCCAATACCTGAGACCCTAAAACAGCCACACAATGCAAGCTTTCAAATCCAAACAAACTGAAAACAAAAAAAGGGTGCACAGGAATATGTAATCACCCTAGACATATACAAAACACGGAAGGGAACTGCACTCTCATACCGGACCGGGTACACATCCTATGACCCTGCAACATGCTCAGCCCTGGGTGCCACTGGCACTCACAGGAAGCTGTGCTGTCCCCAGAGCCACAAGCAGTTAACCACAGACAGGTCTGGGTGCAAGAACCATAGGGAAAATTACAAAACAAATTAATACAACACACAGAGAAAACCCAGCACTCACTTGCAAGCTCTCAGCTAAGATTTAAAAGCAAAACTGGAAAGGTTAGTCACCGCATCTGGCCAAATGGGACAAGCTCAGGTACCACGTCAAGGTCCTCTCCAATACCTGAGACCCTAAAACAGCCACACAATGCAAGCTTTCAAATCCAAACAAACTGAAAACAAAAAAAGGGTGCACAGGAATATGTAATCACCCTAGACATATACAAAACACGGAAGGGAACTGCACTCTCATACCGGACCGGGTACACATCCTATGACCCTGCAACATGCTCAGCCCTGGATGCCACTGGCACTCACAGGAAGCTGTGCTGTCCCCAGAGCCACAAGCAGTTAACCCCAGACAGGTCTGGGTGCAAGAACCATAGGGAAAATTACAAAACAAATTAATACAACACACAGAGAAAAACCAGCACTCACTTGCAAGCTCTCAGCTAAGATTTAAAAGCAAAACTGGAAAGGTTAGTCACCGCATCTGGCCAAATGGGACAAGCTCAGGTACCACGTCAAGGTCCTCTCCAATACCTGAGACCCTAAAACAGCCACACAATGCAAGCTTTCAAATCCAAACAAACTGAAAACAAAAAAGGGTGCACAGGAATATGTAATCACCCTAGACATATACAAAACACGGAAGGGAACTGCACTCTCATACCGGACCGGGTACACATCCTATGACCCTGCAACATGCTCAGCCCTGTCTGGGGTTAACTGCTTGTGGCTCTGGGGACAGCACAGCTTCCTGTGAGTGCCAGTGGCACCCAGGGCTGAGCATGTTGCAGGGTCATAGGATGTGTACCCGGTCCGGTATGAGAGTGCAGTTCCCTTCCGTGTTTTGTATATGTCTAGGGTGATTACATATTCCTGTGCACCCTTTTTTTGTTTTCAGTTTGTTTGGATTTGAAAGCTTGCATTGTGTGGCTGTTTTAGGGTCTCAGGTATTGGAGAGGACCTTGACGTAGTACCTGAGCTTGTCCCATTTGGCCAGGTGCGGTGACTAACCTTTCCAGTTTTGCTTTTAAATCTTAGCTGAGAGCTTGCAAGTGAGTGCTGGGTTTTCTCTGTGTGTTGTATTAATTTGTTTTGTAATTTTCCCTATGGTTCTTGCACCCAGACCTGTCTGGGGTTAACTGCTTGTGGCTCTGGGGACAGCACAGCTTCCTGTGAGTGCCAGTGGCACCCAGGGCTGAGCATGTTGCAGGGTCATAGGATGTGTACCCGGTCCGGTATGAGAGTGCAGTTCCCTTCCGTGTTTTGTATATGTCTAGGGTGATTACATATTCCTGTGCACCCTTTTTTTGTTTTCAGTTTGTTTAGATTTGAAAGCTTGCATTGTGTGGCTGTTTTAGGGTCTCAGGTATTGGAGAGGACCTTGACGTGGTACCTGAGCTTGTCCCATTTGGCCAGATGCGGTGACTAACCTTTCCAGTTTTGCTTTTAAATCTTAGCTGAGAGCTTGCAAGTGAGTGCTGGGTTTTCTCTGTGTGTTGTATTAATTTGTTTTGTAATTTTCCCTATGGTTCTTGCACCCAGACCTGTCTGGGGTTAACTGCTTGTGGCTCTGGGGACAGCACAGCTTCTTGTGAGTGCCAGTGGCACCCAGGGCTGAGCATGTTGCAGGGTCATAGGATGTGTACCCGGTCCGGTATGAGAGTGCAGTTCCCTTCCGTGTTTTGTATATATATATATATATATATATATATATATATACACACACTACCGGGCCCTGGACATGTCCAGCTAAAATTTACTGGGCCATGAGGTCACTTTGGTTGAGAACCACTGCTCTAGCAGGTAAAAAGGATGATTGGGAATCATTTAAAGGGGAGAACATTTTTGGGTGAACTGTCCCTTTAAACAGCAAGGAGGGGTTGTTTTAACCAACCGAAATCATTTGGCAGAGAGAACTGTAATTTATAGTAAATAAAACTGATGCAACCAGTTTCATATATAATGAACCCTGTGGTCTTATCATGTATAAATAATATATATACAGGGAGTGCAGAATTATTAGGCAAGTTGTATTTTTGAGGATTAATTTTATTATTGAACAACAACCATGTTCTCAATGAACCCAAAAAACTCATTAATATCAAAGCTGAATAGTTTTGGAAGTAGTTTTTAGTTTGTTTTTAGTTATAGCTATTTTAGGGGGATATCTGTGTGTGCAGGTGACTATTACTGTGCATAATTATTAGGCAACTTAACAAAAAACAAATATATACCCATTTCAATTATTTATTTTTACCAATGAAACCAATATAACATCTCAATATTCACAAATATACATTTCTGACATTCAAAAACAAAACAAAAACAAATCAGTGACCAATTTAGCCACCTTTCTTTGCAAGGACACTCAAAAGCCTGCCATCCATGGATTCTGTCGGTGTTTTGATCTGTTCACCATCAACATTGCGTGCAGCAGCAACCACAGCCTCCCAGACACTGTTCAGAGAGGTGTACTGTTTTCCCTCCTTGTAAATCTCACATTTGATGATGGACCACAGGTTCTCAATGGGGTTCAGATCAGGTGAACAAGGAGGCCATGTCATTAGATTTTCTTCTTTTATACCCTTTCTTGCCAGCCACGCTGTGGAGTACTTAGACGCGTGTGATGGAGCATTGTCCTGCATGAAAATCATGTTTTTCTTGAAGGATGCAGACTTCTTCCTGTACCACTGCTTGAAGAAGGTGTCTTCCAGAAACTGGCAGTAGGACTGGGAGTTTAGCTTGACTCCATCCTCAACCCGAAAAGGCCCCACAAGCTCATCTTTGATGATACCAGCCCAAACCAGTACTCCACCTCCACCTTGCTGGCGTCTGAGTCGGACTGGAGCTCTCTGCCCTTTACCAATCCAGCCACGGGCCCATCCATCTGGCCCATCAAGACTCACTCTCATTTCATCAGTCCATAAAACCTTAGAAAAATCAGTCTTGAGATATTTCTTGGCCCAGTCTTGACGTTTCAGCTTGTGTGTCTTGTTCAGTGGTGGTCGTCTTTCAGCCTTTCTTACCTTGGCCATGTCTCTGAGTATTGCACACCTTGTGCTTTTGGGCACTCCAGTGATGTTGCAGCTCTGAAATATGGCCAAACTGGTGGCAAGTGGCATCTTGGCAGCTGCACGCTTGACTTTTCTCAGTTCATGGGCAGTTATTTTGCGCCTTGGTTTTTCCACACGCTTCTTGCGACCCTGTTGACTATTTTGAATGAAACGCTTGATTGTTCGATGATCATGCTTCAGAAGCTTTGCAATTTTAAGAGTGCTGCATCCCTCTGCAAGATATCTCACTATTTTTGACTTTTATGAGCCTGTCAAGTCCTTCTTTTGACCCATTTTGCCAAAGGAAAGGAAGTTGCCTAATAATTATGCACACCTGATATAGGGTGTTGATGTCATTAGACCACACCCCTTCTCATTACAGAGATGCACATCACCTAATATGCTTAATTGGTAGTAGGCTTTCGAGCCTATACAGCTTGGAGTAAGACAACATGCATAAAGAGGATGATGTGGTCAAAATACTCATTTGCCTAATAATTCTGCACTCCCTGTATGTATATATATTATTTAATAACACTCACAGATATCCTGACATAAATCCCCCTTCCAATTTTCAATGGATGTAGGACACATGTATTGGAATTGGATTAAAATCAGTGGTACTTGGTGAGTGTACTGACAGTTTGCATCATAGACAGTCTTCTATGAAGAGAGCCCATTATTTTTTAGCCCTTTTGCTCATTAGCTAGGCATCTTTAAACTACAATATGTCTAATGTATTTGGGGATATGATATTTCATTCTCCCTCTATGACTTGTAGTTGGAATCTAGGATGGCATGCTCGTAACTTATTAATATGGACCCATTTATCCATAAATGTATAATTTTTACGGATCCTAATTTTATAGGCGACTTGAGATGTTTTGTCAGTAACGACAAAAGGACCTTTCCATGATGGAAGAAATTTCTTCTCCTTAACCTGATAAACTTTATTATTAATTTCATATTCCTTTTGGATGTTTTGAGATCATAATAGATTTTAGTGGCAGTTGCAGCCTTCTCTAAGTTAATTTGAGCAAATATAAAGGTGTATTGCAGGTGCTTCCTTAAAGGACCAGTCACTACAGTAGATTTGCATAATCAACAAATGCATGATAAGAAGACAATGCAATAGCACTTAGTCTGAACTTCAAATGAGTAGTAGATTTTTTTAAATAAATTGCAAAGTTCTGTCTATTTCCACTCCCCCTGTATCATGTGACAGCCATCAGCCAATCACAAATGCATATACGTATATGCTGTGAATTCTTGCACATGCTCAGTAGGAGCTGGTGACTCAAAAAGTGTAAATATAAAAAGACATGCACATTTTGTTAATGGAAGTAAATTGGAAAGTTGTTTAAAATTGCATGCTCTGTCTGAATCACAAAGTTTAATTTTGACTTGAGTGTCCCTTTAAGTTTTCCCCATATTGATGCGTATTTGCAGCATTTATCAAGTTCTGGTCTGATGTACGGTACAGTAGATGCTGAGGTAGAACCATCCTTCTACCAGTCATCAATTCAAAAGGTGACATCTTAGTAGCACTACTTGGAGTTGCTCTTAATGCCATTAGGACTAGAAGTAATTTTACATCCCAGTCTTTACCCGTTTCACTCACAAACTTTTTGAGGATTTTCACAATGGATTGGTTGTAAATGCTCTACACCACCACTTGAGGCAGCTCTATTGCAATATGGAGCTTTCTTTTAACCCCTAGCATTTTACACATTTTGGTCATCACTTCGCTAGTGAAGTGGGTTCCCCGATCGGATTCAATTCTCTGGGGTAAACACGTGGTTGAGGAGCAATGCTGTGCATGTTTCAGCACTATTGTTAGGTGTACTGGTGCACTCTACCCATTTAGTGAACAGGCTTGTCACTGTCAACATGTATTAGTTACCTCTTGATGACCTTGTTACTCGACCAATAAAATCAATTTGTATATCTGACCATGGCATTACCATCCCCCATTTCTGCAATGGCGCTCTATGCGTTGGCTACAATAGAAAGCAAAAAAGCTAGGTTGCGCCTATTTAGTTTAACCTGAATAATCAGGTCAAAAAAAATGTCTAAAAGTGGAAATTACAAGTCTAAACTTTATTTGACGATAAATGAATATTTAATGATAATTAAAGAGAGAGTGGATTTGATTAGAATATAATTTATTAAAACTATATTGTTAAAAATATATTATTAAAAACCATATGAGTTAATAGTGATCCTTTAATACATTTCAATGTAACAAATCTCAACAGACTATAACATGATTAAAAAAATAATAAGATAAATTATGTAAAAAAAAACATTTTAAAAATTGATTGGCCAATCAGAAAAAAGTGCAATATAAGATATATTTTAAATAAATTGGACACATTGCATCAGTAACCTAAGGGAAGCGAGCAATATCTGCAATAAATAATATATATATATATATATATATATATGTATTCTACAATAAATTCTGTAGTATGTTATATGTAATTTGGTTTATGTAGGTGTAAATTGTGTATATTAGAATTAGTAGATAGTTATTATACTATTAGTCTCAAAATATCCTTAAAACTTATATATTAAATATCCAAGATATAATATTCACTGTGGATCTTCAAATGTTTGAGAAGAAAATAAAGGTGTATTTCTAATTTGATCTTCAAATGTTTGTAGATGTTCTTATTTGTATATTATTGTCCACTTTGTGACAAGATAAGGCAAAAAGTTACTTTTCCAATGTTAATATGGTATCCAGATAGAAGAAAGTTATATGTTAAGTCTCAGATGGTGTGTTCAGCTAATACCGGTAAAAGCTATCTTTATAATATAATCCTTTATTTAGGGTAAAATCCAAGTTGAAGAAAAGTCTTACTGTTTTAACTTTGGAGCAGGGACGTGGTCCTAGGTTTCCATGGGCTTTTTTGAAACACCCGCTCTCTTTTTTTGCAGCGTCTTAACTCACACTGGCGGAAGTATGTGTCTCAACCCAGGATGGTCCGTCCTACGAAGTCTTCCGTCACTACCTTTTTCAAAGTGACTCGGTATCCTCAAAGCGGATATCCACAGACTTTGGTTTCTTGCGGATTGGAAAAGAATAAACGCTACGCGTTTCAGCTGCTACTGCAGCCTTTCTCAAGCGATATGTTTTTTGCCCTTATCTGTCCTATACTTATAAGTTTCAGTCTAGTGTCTAATTGAATAATTGTATTTGTGATATTTACCAAAATTACGAAAGCATCAATAAATCAGTGTCATAGAGGAAAAACAAAAAGAATTCTCCAATAGTCAATATTATTACAACAATTTATATCAAATTAATAAAACCGTTAAAAAGTTGTCAAAAAACATCTATCATAAACGTTTGTCAAAAACATTTTTTTAAAAAAAACATTTTCCTTGGTAGGTCTTGAACTTGTGGTCTTTTGGTTGGGAGGAGAATGTCCTATCCATTATGCTATATCTAAATCTATTGTAAAGTGATGGTTTTCAAAATACTTAAAGTTTTAATTCTGTTATTTTTCTACCAAACTTGTTCAACCCCTCATATTGAACAGGAGTTTATTTCAAATAATATATTATTTGAAAGAAGAGAGGAAGTATAAAGATAGAAAATAGAATATAGAGATCAAAATTAGAAAATAGGGATCAGAATAAGATTTTATTTAATTTTTTTAAAATAATTAAATTCTGTCTAAGTCATGGATTGAACTTGTGAACTATAGGTTTGGGGGATATTGGTTTTACCACGAGACTACAATAATAGGAGTAACAGCTACAGGATTTATTTATATATATTTTTAAAAACCGTTTTAGAAAAAAAAAATTTCTTTAAAGAATAGAAAATTCTTCTCCATCTGAGCATGGGTTTTTATTGGTATCACTGTATATGAGTTCTGACTGATTTTTAATTACTCATATTAGTTTAATTTATGTATCTACCATTTTGGTATGTTTTCTTTGTTTGTATAGTTGATATTAAAAATCATGTAAAAAATGATATAATATAAAAAGTCATTATAAATATTTGATAAAATTAATATAAATTATTTAATAAAAACTATGTATTGGTGTATAAAACCGGATAATTAGTATAAAAAGGGGGTCAGGTGGAAATCTATGTTCAGTCCTTTTGGGTGTTTAGTCTCTAACTCGTATATCCACTTATACTCTAATTTTAAAAGCTCGTTTTGTACATTGCCACCCCTCCAATCTGGGTTTAATTTGTCTATGGCTATGTATTTAAAATGCTTTAAATTACAGTTGTTGCAAGTCAAAAAATGTTTTGGTACAGGGAGGTCTTCATTTCTTTTTTCTGTGGCATTTTCTATTGATAAAATGTGTTCTCTCACTCTTTCTCTAACGGGTCTTGTGGACTCTCCTATATATTGTTTTCCACATTTGCAATTGATAAGATGGATAATATTTTTGTCTGTACATCTTATTAAGGATTTAATTTCATATTCCTTACCAGTAACATTTGAATAAAAAAAATTCTTTTTCTCAGAATATCTGCACGCTTTGCATGCCAGACATGGAAAAAAACCTTTTAGGTCTTCACCAAGAAGATATTTATCATTTTTCTTATTTCTTTTTCTTCTTAAATCTGTTGGTGCTAGTCTATTTTTTAGGTTATCAGCTCTTCTATAGACTATATTTGGAGCTTCACCTATCACACCTTTTAATTTTTCGTCTAATTTTAAAATATTCCAATGTTTTTTTATGATCCTCTCTACTTCTTTATAATTGTTATTATATTGAGTAACTAATGGTACAAATGGTTTCTTTTCTTTTTTTATTTCTTTCTTTGACCCTTGTATAATGTCTGTTCTACTTATCTGTTGTATTCTACTGATCTCCTTATCAATAGCATCACTTTTATAACCTCTCTCTGTGAATTTGTTTTTAAGGATAGTGGATTGATCAAAATAATCTTTTTCACTGGTGCAATTCTTTCTTATACGCAATAATTGTCCCTTTGGTATATTATTTTTCCATGTATGTAAATGGCAGCTTTTTGCGTGTATATAATTGTTGCTGTCGACTGGTTTAAAATGTGTTTTTGTATTGATTTTATCATTCTCAATAAAGATTTCCAAATCTAGAAATATTATCTTTTCTTTACTAATCTCATATGTGAATTTTAAATTCATATCATTTTCATTCATTTTATAAAAAAAAGACTCGAATTGGGGTTTACTACCTCTCCAGATCAATAGAATATCATCTATATATCTATTAATGGAGACCAGGTTCGCTCCAGTCGCTGTGTTTGTTAAAAAATCAGTTTCCCAAGAACCCATAAAAAGATTTGCGTAACTAGGAGCGAACCTGGTCCCCATTGCGGTCCCACAAATTTGATCATAAAGATTGTCTTCATAGTAAAAATAATTATGCGTTAAAATAAATTTAATACACTCCAGAATAAAATTTCTATGTTGTACTATTAGTTCTTTATAATTTTCCAGATATTGTTCTACTGCTCTTAAACCATCTCTATGTCGTATACACGTGTAAAGTGACATAACATCACATGTTACAAGCCACATGTTTTCATCCCATGTAATATGTTCTAAGAGTTTGATTACACTTGTTGAATCTTTAAGATAACTATCTAATTTCGTTACATATTTTTGTAGATAAAGATCGACATATTCAGACAGGTTTGAAGTTAATGACCCTATACCTGATACTATTGGTCGACCAGGTGGATCTGTTATGGATTTATGAATTTTGGGTAGGGTGTAAAATAAAGGAATTTTCGGATGTTGTGGTAAAAGATATTCTAATTCTTTATCATTTAAGATACCATTATTTTTCGCTTCAAAAAGAATCATTTTTAATTCTAGTTTATAGAAGCTAGTTGGATTCCTTACACATTTTTTATACGTTTTGGTGTCCTCTATAAGGTTTCTACATATTTTATCATAATGTTCTTTGTTTAGTATAACTATTCCCCCTCCTTTGTCCGCAGGTTTAATAACTATCTCTTTATTTTGTTCCAAGGTTTCAAGTGCTTCTCTTTCTCTTTTATTTAAATTGTAATCATTCCGATTCAATTTCGGTTCTTTCACTTTCTTTAAGTCATCTAGTACTAACTTCTCAAAGGTTTCCAGAAAGGGGCCTTTCTCATGTTTAGGATAGAATGTTGATTTCTTTTTAAAGCCTGACTGTTTGACTATATTTGTCTGTTGGATATTTTCTTCTATAATTGTTTTCTCTACCGGTGTTTTTGAAAAATATCTCTTTAAAGTAAGAGATCTGATGTATTTTTGCACATCTATATAAGTATTAAATTTGTTAATTTTCTTACTAGGAGCAAAAGACAAACCTTTGCTTAAAACTTCATTTTGTTCTTGGCTTAAACTTATTTTACTTAGATTATAAATCCCTTTATAGCTTATATTTTTATTGGTTGACTCTTCATGTAGTCCTAGTGTGTTTTTATCTATTGGACTTTTTAATTTAGAATTGTCTACTTTTTCTTCTTGTCTTCTGGTTTTACATAATAGTTTTCCTCTTGATCCTCTCTTTCTGATTCCTTTCTCTTTCTTTGATTTTTGTTTTCCCTCTCTGGGGGTATTGGTTCTCTGGTCATTTGTCCTACTCCTAAAAAATCCCTTTTGTCTGTATAATTTTCTTGATTACCTTTGTTTGTCCTATTTTCTGTATCTAAATGTCTCAACGGTTCAAACCTATTATAGGATTCATCATTTCCATTCCCATTTTGTCTTGGTCTATTTTGGGGCTGAAAATTCCTATATTCATTATCTTGTCTTCCGTAATTTCTAAAATATACATTCCTATTCTCATAAGAGTAAAATCTTCTATTATTGTGATCTCTGTCCCAATAGTTATTGTGACTTCTCTGTCTTTCATTTATTGGATAGATATTTTGTCTATAGTTATATTGATTTCCATAGTTTTTATTATATCTATTAGTCCTATTGTCGCTAACATACTCGTTGGAATTATAATAATCACTTTGTCTAGTCTCTCTAAATCCTTTGTGAGGTGCAGATATTATATTTTTATGTTGGTTCATATTATCAGTGTTTGTTTGAAAGTGATCAGTGGATCGTCTATGGTTACGCTGAGATATTCTCCAAGGTGTATTACCATTACATTCTTGATCTATGTGTATTTCACTGTCAGTGACAGAAATTTTAGCTTCACTTTTTTCTATAAATCTATTTGTTCTCCAAAAATGTGTACTGAAATATTTGTTTCCCTCTATTCCTTCAAATTGTCTATAATCCTCTCTATCTCTTTCAAATTTTTTCTTTTTTATATCTATTAGTTCTTTTTTAGTCTTATTCATCATCTCTTTTATTTTTAATTCCTTTTCAAGATATTCTTTGTCTAATTTGTATTTTTGCAACTGTAATTCTAATTCATTAATTTCGTTACCTAATTTTATTAATGTATCTCCTCTATACTCTTTTATTAATTCCATCAATTTTATAGAGGCATTTTCTAAAATGTCTCTCCATTTCTTAATAAATGTTTCATCTTCCACTTTAAAAGCACATTGTTTTTTTATTCTTAATCCACGTGGGATCCATTTTTGTTCTATATATTTTGTAAGAAAAGCGTATTCTATTTTCTGTCTCATTTCATTTGTTAATTTTGTTTCTAATTCATTCATTAGTTTCTTAATTATATCACCTTTATTTACTGCAGTGATCAACTCTATAGTATCAGTATTGTCCTCATTACTATTTGCAATATTTTCTTCAAATATATTATTCAGACTATCATAAATGGTTGTTCTTAAATTAAAGAGATCTGAAATATTAGTCATGGTGATTGTAGTGTCTCACTATCTTACACTAATAAAATATCTTAGTAAAGATTTTAATAGTATTAATCGAAAGGCAGGTATAAGATATTAGTATTAGTGATATAATGTATTTCCACTAAGCAACTCAACTATATCAATAAAATCTTTAAAAATTGATAAAGGATAGATACAATAGAAAGCAAAAAAGCTAGGTTGCGCCTATTTAGTTTAACCTGAATAATCAGGTCCAAAAAAATGTCTAAAAGTGGAAATTGCCTTATCTTGTCACAAAGTGGACAATAATATACGAATAAGAACATCTACAAACATTTGAAGATCCACAGTGAATATTATATCTTGGATATTTAATATATAAGTTTTAAGGATATTTTGAGACTAATAGTATAATAACTATCTACTAATTCTAATATACCCAATTTACACCTACATAAACCAAATTACATATAACATACTACAGAATTTATTGTAGAATACATATATATATATATTTTTTATTTATTGCAGATATTGCTCGAATGGTTCCCTTAGGTTACTGATGCAATGTGTCCAATTTATTTAAAATATATCTTATATTGCACTTTTTTCTGATTGGCCAATCAATTTTTTAAAAAAATTTTTTTTACATAATTTATCTTATTATTTTTTTAATCATGTTATAGTCTGTTGAGATTTGTTACATTGAAATGTATTAAAGGATCACTATTAACTCATATGGTTTTTAATAATATATTTTTAACAATATAGTTTTAATAAATTATATTCTAATCAAATCCACTCTATCTCTCTTTAATTATCATTAAATATTCATTTATCGTCAAATAAAGTTTAGACTTGTAATTTCCACTTTTAGACATTTTTTTTGCTCTATGCGTTGGCGCAGTGGGTTGGAACTGTGGACAGATTAAACAACCTTGACAGTAGGTTTGAACATGTTTCAACATGTGCGGCCAAAAGGCGTAATCGCACAATATTTCATACATGAGTTTGGCACCACAATGGCCAGATGTGGGAGCATCATGGGCATGTTGAAGCATGAGACCTCTGAACTTTGTGGGTACCACCCATTGCTGGATGCCAGTTTTGGAGGTTTAAATTAACAAACCATCCTGTAACTTGAATTGTGATTTGGATTTCATTAAGATTCTAAGCCAATACCATCCTCTTTTGCCAATACCATCCATTCTTGCCAATACCATCCTCTTTTGAGATGGGGTTGCTTTCAGGATCTTCTATGTGTTTATAGAAGATGCCTACACTGAGGTCTTCTTTTTGACTAGTGATCAGGTCCTCACTAGGAGAATCCTGACTCGTACCAGGTTGGGCTCACTTTGTTGTTTAGCCTGGTTTCTGGTAATGGCTTCTACCAGAATTGCACCCATAAGTGGTTGATATTAAGGATTTCTTTCTACAGTTATGGCTCCTTGTTTGGCTAATGAATCCGCAAGATCATTGCCTTCCTTATCAGGACCTAGAACCCTGGAATGAACCTTGGTCTTTTTCCAGTGCATGGTTAAATCATTGGACACCACTAGATTATCAATCTCGCAGAACAACTTGCCATGTTTGACTGGTTTGTTGTTAGTTTTCTGCATGCTATTTGTTTTCCAATTTTGCAGGTATTCATCAAAACTGTCAAGCACATAATTTGAGTCATTAATGATCACAAATTCATGAATACCGCGTTCATTAGCCAGCTCAATGGTTTTAAGAACAGCAGTTAGTTCAGAAACTTGACTGGATCTTGGTCCAATGTTGAAACCTACAGAAATGTTTGGAAATCCATTGGCCCAAGGTATACCAATGCCAGTGACTATAATCCGTGCTCATTATCAGTAGTGGCATGGTAAGAACAACCATCAACATATACCCAAGGTAATGTTTGACAATGGTCCTCATTGTATATTTTATACAGGGAAAGCAATTGTTCCTCCAGGAAATCATCTTCTAATAACTTTTCTCCATTATCCTTAGCAGTACAGACGTGGAGCTCAGCAACCCCCTGTGCGACTGGATTCTTTTTGTTTTGCTTATAGCAGAGAGGCCCTCTTTCAAGGAGTGCTTGCGGAAGTCTCCTGCTACGTTGTCTTTTACGTGTTTGTTCCCACCCATGCCTCCCTCTCCTCCCATGCCTCCTGGTCCTGTGTCACCAGGTACTGCTGAGCCGATGCAGTTGGGATTCACGCATCTCTCCACGGCAGAGAGGGCCTTTAGGAAGAGGGGGGGTTCTGCCTCTATTATGGGTTACAGGGCCACCTTTTAAAGTCTTGTCCTACATGGCCGGGATACGCTCACACGTAAGGTCCTGTCGGGGGCAGACCTTGGGTGGTTTATCCTCCCCGGAACCGTTAAAGGAGAAACCTTTGGTCACGATTGTGCTTTCCTGGGTGGACTCCTCCATAGTCACCCAAGCTCTTGTTGACTTCGTTGCTGTGGGCTATTTCATTGACAGTGCTTACCACTAGCACTCCATTCCTCTATTGCCTCGGTCCGTTCCGCTTGCTATTGAGGCCATTGATGTCAGGCCCCTTCAGCCCGCACACGTTACTCACTAAACCGCTCCATTATCCATGGCTGTTGGGGCTCTCCATTTTTAAACCCTCCAGTTCCAGGTGATAAACACTCCGTATTTTCCGGTTTTTCTGGGTTATCCCTCGCTCCAAAAGCACAATCCCAGTCTCGATTGGCGCAGGTTCAAAATTTTGTCATGGTCCCTGCAATGTATCTCCACTTGTCTTCGGAAACCAGTCAAAGTCTTGTGCACTTCTTTGGTATTGCAATTGTACCGAGAGTTCCTAGATGTTTTTGACAAGGTGTGTGCCGGTATGTTGCCTCCTCACGGGTCTTACGATTGTGCCATAGACCTGCAACCTGGAGCCATTCCTCCTCGGGCCGGGTTTACCCTCTGTCTGTTGCATATAATTGTGCTATGGAGGAGTATGTTGCCGATGCTCTGTCTCAGGGGATCATCCGCAAATCCTGCTCTCCTGCAGGGGCTGGCTTCTTCTTCGTGAAGAAAAAGGGTGGCGAGTTAAGACCATGCATCGATTATAGGGGTCTTAATCGTCTTACCATTAAGAATGCTTACCCTATTCCGCTCATTACGGAATGCCTCAAGAGAGTTACGGTCTTTTCTAAACTTGATTTGAGAAGAGCATACAATCTCATTAGGATTAAGGAGGGCAACAAATGGAAAACAGCATTTAACACCAGGAGCGGGCATTATGAGTATCTTGTAATGCCCTTTGGCCTATGTAATGCTCCAGCTGTTTTCCAGGAATTTATTAATGATGTCCTACGAGATATGTTGCAACAGTATGTTGTGGTGTACTTAGATGATATCCTCATACACTCACCCACTCTTGAGGTTCATCATTCTGATGTTACACGGGTACTTCAGAGATTACGTGAGAATGGTGGTTTTGTAAACTCGAGAAATGTGAGTTCCATCAGACTCAAGTAACCTTCCTAGGTTATGTAATCTCAGTTGCATGGTTCTCCAAGTAGTCTGCAGTCCTGCAGTGGCCTCGCCCAGTTGGTCTTTGCTCTATTCAATGTTTTTTGGGCTTTGCCAATTACTATAGAAAGTTTATTAAAAACTTTTCTTCCTTGGTCAAACCTATCACTGACATGACCCATAAGGAGAATGATCCACTCCATTGGTCACCTACTGCCAATAAGACTTTTGAGAGTCTTAAGACTGCCTTTGCTCCAGTTCTGGCTCATCCTAACCCTGTCCTGCCTTTCATTCTTGAGGTCGATGCATCTGTGACTGGAGTAGGTGCCCTCTTGTCTCAACGTCCTACGCCTGACAGTTCTTTGCATCCATGTGGTTTCTTCTCCAAGAAATTGTCTCCGGGAGAGTGTAATTATGAAATTGGCAACAGGGAATTACTGGCCATAATTTTGGCACTCAAGTAATGGAGGCACCTTCTCGAGGGTACTAGCGTACCAGTGCTCATTCTTACTGACCACAAGAATTTGACTTATCTATCCGAAGCAAAACGTTTGTCACCCGACAGGCCAGATGGGCGCTATTTTTGTCTCGGTTTAATTATGTGGTCTCCTACCTGCCTGGTAGTAAGAATTATAGGGCTGATGCCCTCTCTCGATAATTTTTGCCTCTGTCCAAGGAGGAGTCTGTACCTATTCCAGTTATACCTCCTGACCATATTTTGTACTAATTTGACGTCTCCATTGGGGGAGGAGATCCTGGCTGCACAAACCAATGCACCTCCTGAGAAACCTAGTGGTAAGTCCTTTGTTCCTGAGAATCTTCCAACTAAACTATTGCACACCTACCACTATCCTAAAGCCGCAGGTCACCCGGGCAAGAACCAAATGATTTGGTCTGTCACTTGACAATTCTGGTGGCCAGGTCTTCGTTCTGATGTTGCTGTGTATGTTGCCTCCTGCTCAGTCTGTGCACAGAATAAGACTCCTCAACGTCTTCCTGTGGGTCTTCTTCAACCTATTGCTAATGGTGAGCATCCTTGGACACATCTTTCCATGGACTTCATTGTCGAGCTCCCTGTTTCCAATGGCAATACTGTTATCCTAATGGTGGTTGACCGTTTTTTCTAAAATGTCACATTGCATTCCCTTGAAGAAGCTGCCTACTGCTCAGGAGCTTGCTTCAATTTTTGCCCGGGAGGTCTTCCGTTTACATGGTTTACCCAAGGAGATAGTCTCGGACTGGGATAGCCAGTTTGTCTCCAGATTTTGGCGTTCTTTTTGTGCTCAAATGGGGATCCAGCTTTCATTCTCCTCAGCATATCACCCTCAATCCAATGGGGCTGCGGAACGCTTTAATCAAGCTCTGGAACAGTTCCTCCATTGCTATGTCTCAGATCATCACAATAATTGGTCTGAACTGTTACCTTGGGCAGAGTTCACTCGTAATAGTGCTATTAATGCTTCCTCCCAGTTATCCCTGTTCATGGCAAATTATGGGTTCCAACCATCCTTGTTGCCTGATTCATTCATGTCTCAGGGTATTCCAGCTTTGGAGAAGCATCTCCGGCAACTCTGTTCCACGTGGGTGCAGATTCAGTATTGCCTTCATCCTACTCAGCGCCAAAAGTTCCAGGCTGATCATAGGCGTCTGCCCGCGCCTTCCTACCAGGTTGGTGAGAGGGTTTGGCTGTCCTCCCGCAACTTGAACCTTCGGGTGCCTTCCAATAAACTGGCTCCCTGTAATGTTGGTCCTTTTCAAATACTCCGACGGGTCAATCCTGTGGCCTATGCTTTTGACTTTCCTCCTGCAATGCACATCTCCAATGTTTTTTATGTCTCTCTCTTGAAATAATCGGTTTACCACTGTGTTACCACGTCCTCATCCTATCTCTGTTGACAACCATGAAGAATATGAGGTCAGCAGCATTATTGACTCTCGTATATCCAGGGGCCGTGTACAGTATTTGGTTCACTGGAGGGGCTACGGTCCGGAGGAGCATTCATTGGTTCCCTCCTCTGATGTCCATGCTCCCACTCTCCTCCATGCCTTCCATGCCCATTTCCCCAATAAGCCTTTTGTCTTGCCACAGGGGAGGGGTCGTTGAGGGGATGGTACTGTCAGGGTTTTTTCCGTGCTTTGTTTGCCATGTGCTGCTGGCAGCCATTTTACTTACCTCTTACTGAATCTGGTGCAGAGTGTCTGATGCTGCTCATTTCCTGCACTCCCTCTTATGGACAGATTGGTGTACATCATCCGTGTGAGACAGGTTGCAGTCTCAGTATTGTGATGTCATCACTTATTAATTGAAGGGTCCTTGTTCAGTATGCTTTGCCCTTGCGCTGTCTCAGACGTGTTTGTGAGTTCCTGTGTATTACTGTCTGTCTGAAGTCCTTCCTGGTTCCTGATTAGGAACGTCTGACTATTCGCTTTGGCTCCTGACTCGGCTCGTCTGACTACCAGCTCTGGCTTTGACTCCTGGCTTGTTATTTGACTTGTGGACTTTGTATTATTTCTTTGTTATTAATAAAGGTGTGATTATTTTTGCACTTTTTGTCTCAGTATAATTCCTGGCACCCTGACACAGTGGTTTAGCTAATTCTGCATAATTATCAATAAATTTGCAAGAATAATTTGTCATACCCAGGAATGATCTCAATTCCTTTAAGTTAGTTGGGTTCTTAGAATTTATTATAGCTTCCACCTTTTTCTTCTGAGGATTTAACCCTTCAGAAATAACTTCATGTCCCAAGAAGTTTACACGAGTGCGGCACCATTGAGCTTTTTGTAGGGATAATTTGACACCTGCCCTTTTAAGTTGTCTGAGTACGTGTTTAAGCTCTCTAATGTGTTTTTCAAAGTCTGTGCTTTTGATTAAAACATCATCAACATAAGATAAGGTCCCCCTTTCCAGTGCATCATGAATACAGCAAATTCCTGTACTGAATTTATGTATCCAAACGGGAGTCTTTGGAATGCATACTGAACCTTTTGGAATGAGAATGCAAGTTTATACTGGTCCTCTTCATGTACCTTTATAGTCCAATATCCCTGTGCACAATCAATGGCAGTGAATATTTTGGATCCCTGCATCTGTGCTAGGCACTGATGAATATATGGCACAGGCCAGCCAGACATGTACTCTCGTTTGTTTAGCTGTCTTAACTCAGCACACAAACGCCATTGTCCATTGGGCTTAAGAACACCTAGAATAGGATTGTTATAAGAGCTATCCACCTGTCTGATAATACCTCTTTCTTAAAAACAAAGAATAAGAGTGCCCTAAAAAGCTCTACCAAATAAATAATTAGAAGATTAATATAGTAAATAACACTTTAAAATACCTACAATAATTTTAAATACCAGAATAGATATATCATAATATTCCTATAATTAATTAAATTAATTATATCACAGTACCTTAGACAAAATTTTGAAAGTAATATCACAGTAGTATATTTAAAAAGATATTTATTAACAGAAAACTAAAACAAAACTGTATCTATATATAGAATAAGGTGCACCTTATAAAAAAATTTACAAAATTCATAAAAAACCTAAATTCATGAATTAAAACCCAATAAAATAATTGATATAACTTCTACTAATGAGAACCTGCTAAAATATAAAGGAGTTTCATTTCATAGTGTCCCAAATCCTAGGAGTTATATAGGCTTGTAATTATTTCAGCGCTTTCAAGCTATTAAACAGACAAAGTTCTTTTTGTCTAACGTGTCAAAGATGGTAAGTTTATCCAATAGTTATCATATGGTTCACTTTAAAGTATTATTTAAAGACCTTTCAGTTCAGTGAATGAAATCTTCTTAGTAGCACCAATGTCTCAATATTTACACATCAAAGCCCATGAAAGGTTACTCACCAGAATACGAAAGGTAAAAATTGTTTTACTACCTTTCTCTGACCGTGCTCCTTCTTCCCACAAGGATTTGGCGTTCGACTGGCCGTTACCAGAGCTCTGACGTGTTACACTCACGTGTTCCTCTACTCCGCCAATCAACAGGTCAGATTCCCGGTGTAAGATTTTCAATACAGGGCTCTGCTCAGATCAGTGTGTTTGTCAATACAGGACTTTCCTCAACTGGCACTGTATTTCATACACATTCAGGGCATCCAAAACTGTGTATTGCATACAATGGATGATCCTTCCTATGGCACCAATCCGATAGCGTTTGCAAGGGTAAGTTCAAACAACATCCATAGATAGCTGGCCAGCTTCCACAGGACTGCTCATCTTACCTCTTTCTTCCAAGTTCCTTATGATTTTTGCAAGAGAATCATATGAGGGTGAAGGAAGTCTGTATTGTTTAACAAAGACGGGTGGTGCATTGGGATCTGTTTGGATTCTTGTAATGTGCAAGTCTGTAGTCCCACAGTCATAAGAATCCCTAGCAAAAATATCCTTGTACTCCATCAGGAGTTCTCGTAGCTGTTGGAGTTCATCATTACTGGAACAGCCATTAGCTAAGGAGATTTGCTCTTTGACTATTTGCTGAAATCCTGGAAAGATTTTAGGCTGTCCTATTTTATAGGCTTCAATTTTACAGATGCCTTCCTCTGAGCTGAAGGGATAAATAGACTGAATTGTAAATAACGAGTTACTTGAATATGCAACGTTACCTGATGCAGAAGAATTCTTATTCTTACCGTTCCCCTCCTCTATAATAGGGCTGGCAGGGAAGTGCTGCATCTGTGGAAATAAGGTTAAAAAAATACTGCAAAGGAAGACATATGTTAGAGCTTCCAGGCTGAGGTGGCTCGTCATCACTGCTAAATTGTCCATTTCCAGTCTGTAGGAAGAGAACATGATTAGTACAATTATTGACATTTATCATTTTATTTGGTATATCTCTCCGCTCTCTTTCAGGTAATACTGCAGTATTTATAACTGTGCCTGTGGCCCACTGCTGACCACTGGTTGTACCCCTAAACAAAGATTATTAGGGTGCTGAGCCGCAAAAGCTTGGCTCATATTAGTAAATAGCGTACATAATTGACTTATTGCGTACTGAGTTGGCCCACTTGAATGGACAAGTTATGGACCGATTTTTTGATGTCTCATGGTGCTGATCCCTCAGAATCATAGCTATTTCTCCTATTTTGACGCGGTTGTCTTTGGGGTTCAACTTGTTTAGCGTTAAGATTTTGGGGAGCACTATTTACTTTGGGTGTCTGGTTACCCTGAGAGTATTTTCAGCACTTTTGGTATTTACTTTTACGGGGATACCGATAACCTTCTGGGTTTTCATCTGTTTGGGGATAATTATTTACTTGGGTGTGCCCCCCATTTTGAGTATATTCTCTCTGTGCCTCAGCCTGTGCTGGGGGAGGGGCAGAATTAAAACTTTGTGGGGATGGCCTGTTTTCTCGGGCCACTTCCACATAGGTTTTCTTGTTAAACTTCAAATTGAGGGGGCTAGGTGACACCCTAGTTTTTGCCACAATTTTGAGGCTGGCCCTTGGTTCCTTTTTAACCCCCTGTTCACTGGACTGCTGAATAGAGTATAACTTTGTACTCTCTTTGATCAACCAGTCCAATGAGCAGTGCTCATCAAAATCCCTAGCTAAATTAATTTTGATGTGCGCGGGGAATGCTTCAAATATGGGGTAGTCTTCGGCCATACTGTATGCACTTTTCAGTACAGAAAGGAATTCTATAGAGCTTTGATTGGCACTACATTTTAAACTGTATACAACTATTTTCGCAGCGGTTTTAGTGCGATATTGCCCAAATTCTTTTTTGCACTGAATTTGCGTTTCACTCCAGGAATTTATATTCATATCCTTTAGTGAAGCAAATAATTTGTGATGTTTACCCTCAAATACCCAGGACAGAAATTAAATTTTTGACTGCTCACTAGTAACATTCATTATGGATAAAGCATTTTCATAGTTCTCTAAGTGGTCAATTATAGAAGTGGTTCCATTTTTGGAAAATTTAGGTTATGCATCCTTTAAGAAAGTAATTATTTTAGGGGAGTTCAAGCAAGAAAAAAGCAAATCAGGTCCGGGAGCGTCAGTTAAAAAGGTAATCCTTATTTGATTAACAATTTAAAAGTCACGATATACAGGATAGCAGGACACACATGTGTAGGCTGTGGCTGTGAGATTAGCTGACGCGTTTCGGCAGTTATGTCGTAGTCATAGCTAATAATCTCACAGTCACACCATACTTACATAGCCCAGTCCGGGCTGTAATTGGGTAAAACAAAATTTAAAACAATTTATTAGCCACGCCTACTTGATACATTTTTTATTTTATATTTGTTTTAGTGGCAGCCCTGTATAAGGATTCAATAACTTATATAACCCTTCTCCAATATCTTGAAAAAATGCATGCATATAAATAGTCATAGCATATGTAATTTATTCCTTACCAATCTGTTCTTATCTATCTTAAAATTAAACACTGCAATAGCCATAATAATTCATTCATGTTGGTACACTGCAATGGGATATTACACTCCCTATATTATCAAGTGTCACTTCTTAACAGATTAGTGTACTTTCTAACATTCTAAATTTAGTACAGTATTGAACATTCATTTCAATTACAAAAAGATATACAGTAATGTACTCAATAACTTTTTCTCTCCTTTATCCTCAACCTCATTTAGACTAGATCGGTCAAGTGTACTCAAGACATTTCCATACTCCTATAAGCCTAAGAAACCAAGCCTTTACAGGTTCATGTGTGTGTCAAATATACATATATTGTGAATGTAGTTGGGAATAAGTTGGGAATTCCTTTCACATCATCCACAAATATATTAGTATATACACCCATATACATACATGCACATACACACATATATACACATATATATATATATATATATATATATATATATATATATATACGTACACATGCACACACACACATTTAACCAACATCAAGTTAAGTTAGAGTCTCCCTCTAGTTGCAAAACTATTTCAAATTACTCCCAGTTAGGCTGAACCACCATACAGGGGAAAGGGTTTTATTTTAAGTTATACATAGAGACTTATTATACGTGGAGGATATGCATGCACACACACATACACACCTGAACACATATATATATATATATATATATATATATATATACATACACATGCATTCCCTCCAGAGGGAGGCTCTATCCTGGTCCATACTACAATACAATTATTCCCAGAAGTTAATCAAATCAAATTCTGAGTTTAGGCCACTTGGTGTTCTAGTTTTCAGCTTGAATATCCAAAAAATCTCCTGCCATGCTAGTGTCTGGTCCCTGTCTCCTCCTCTATTGCCAACTTGAAACCTGTTACGCTATAGTCCACCTAAGTGTATCCGGTCTCTTTTAATGGAAGTCCCTAAAGTGTCTCACTAAGGGTGTGGACAGGGTGCCTGGGGCACGATCCGAAAAAGATCGTAGTTTGCGGCGCAAGCGAGGGAACCCCCACCGCCCGTAGTTTCAGCTCGCAACTCGAGCTATCCTATATACGGCGCCATCAGAGGCTAAAGTGTCGTAAGTCTGACAAATCAGCTATGTCCAGAAAACTGCGTACGCACAAATTTCTGGAGTCACCAGTGACTTACGGCACTTTAGAAACTGACGGCGCCTACAAAACCTGACTAAGTTATAAAATCACCCGTACTGTCTAACATGCCTCCCAAACAGAGCCCGACACGTCTAACCCTCTATCTGCTATCCCCCCTCACTATCCTAACAATAAAAAATGTATTATCCCCTAAACCGCCGCTCCCGGACCCCGCCGCCACCTAATAAAGTTATTAACCCCTAAACCGCCGCTCCCGGACCCCGCCGCCAGCTATATTAAATCTATAACCCCCTAATGTGAGCCCCTACCCCACCGCCATCTACCTTACCTACCCCCTAAAGTGAGCCCCTTACACCACCGCCATCTACCTTACCTACCCCCTAAAGTGAGCCCCTTACACCACTGCCATCTACCTTACCTACCCCCTAAAGTGAGCTCCTACCCCGCCGCCATCTACCTTACCTACCCCCTAAAGTGAGCCCCTTACACCACCGCCATCTATTTTAAAAATATTAACCCCTAATTTAATCCCCCTACACCGCCGCCAGCTATATTAACTATATTAACCCTAATTATATTAGGGTTAATATAATTATTATTGTTATTATATTATATATATCAACTATATTAACCCTAATTATATTAGGGTTAATATAGTTAATATAGTTATTATATTATATATATATATATTAAGTATAATAACCCTATCTAACTCTAACATCCCTAACTAAATTCTTATTAAAATAAATCTAATTAATATTAATATTATTAATTAAAATATTCCTATTTAAATCTAAATACCTATAAAATAAACTAGAGCTGCAACAACTAATCGTCATAATCGATAATAATCGATTATGAAAATAGTTGTCAACGAAACGCATAATCGATTAATCGATTAGTTGGTTTGCAATTAGTTGGTCTGTGCACAACACCAGCTGCTTCACTGCAATGAGCTCCTGCATATGGTATTGTGTTTTATGGTTATGTCCTTAGCCTAAAGGACGTCTACAGACGTCTACGTTTCATTTTTTCAGGACAGTATACGTTTATAACTACCCCTGGCTTATGTGCAACCCAGATATAATAGTCATCATTTGGATTGTTTATATTTAATTTGGTGATTTGGAACTATGCTTTTCATGATATAGTGCCAAGCTTGTTGTTTACACCTTGCCCCTAGATTGATTGGAGTTATTTAAATTGATGTGCACTATTATCTGTTTGCACAATTATTAGCGTATTGCTTGATATTGCTGATTATACGTACTGTATAAATAAATGTGTAAGGCTTTGTCCTGTTATGGATATACAGTCCTTAGCGCTTTTGATTTTGTTTTTTATTATTTTTTTTATATTTTTAATAAATTGTGATAATATGTACCAGATTCAACCTTTATAAGTATATATTCGTTATTTTTAGAGAGGACTAGATATTTCCCCTAACCTTATAGCTGGTTATTTACCATTGCATATAGATATTCAAGATATTTTTATGTTAGAATGAAGTCAAGGGTTACTTTATTGAGAGGCCCCTTGCCAAGGTAGAAAACACTTAGCATTGGTGAAGAGCTAACAAAGATAAATATCCCACTTTGGTGAAATTGGCAAAACCCTACTTATACACCTCAACAGCCTTTTCTCTGCTGCAGGAAATATAGCTGCAAACAGAGAACCAGCCTTAGCCAGAAGCATGTGGACATGTTGAGATGTTTGCATTTCAATGCAAAGTTTCTGAAAGAGTGAATAACAGAATATTATTAACAGTGATAGTCTAACTCTTTCTAGTTCTACCTCTTTTCAAACAGTTTGTGGTTTTGTTTTGTTTAATTATAAAACTGTGCTCTGCTGCTTAAAAATTGAAGAAACAGTTGTGTTAATGTAAAGTTTTAGTCTGAAGTTTATATCTGTAACACTCATTATGTGGATTTTAATTTAAAACATAGAAAACTATTATTGATTCTCTTTTTATCCGATTAGTCGATTAATCGAAAAAATAATCGGCCGATTAATCGATTATGAAAATAATTGTTAGTTGCAGCCCTAAAATAAACCCTAAGATAGCTACAATGTAATTAATAATTACATTGTAGCTATTTTAGGGTTTATACTTATTTTACAGGTAACTTGGTATTTATTTTAACTAGGTACAATAGCTATTAAATAGTTAATAACTATTTAATAGCTACCTAGTTAAAATAATTACCAATTACCAATTTTTTCTTCCATCCGGCGATGCTTGAAGACATCGCCGGATGGAAGAAGACTTCACTGCCGCTTGATTGAAGACATCGCCCGGATGGAAGAAGACTTCCCTGCCGCTTGATTGAAGACATCGCCCGGATGGAAGAAGACTTCTCTGCCGCTTGATTGGACATCGCCCGGATCGGATGAAGAGTTCTGCCCGGCTGGGTGAAGACAAGGTAGGGAGATCTTCAGGGAGGTAGTGTTAGGTTTTTTTAAGGGGGGTTTGGGTGGGTTTAGAATAGGGGCATGTGGGTGGTGGGTTGTAATGTTGGGGGGTGGTATTGTGGGGGGGTTTTACAAGCAAAAGAGCTGTTTTCTTTGGGGCATGCCCCACAAAAGGCCCTTTTAAGGGCTGGTAAGGTAAAAGAGCTGTGAACGTTTTAAATTTAAAATAGGGTAGGGAAATTTTTTTATTTTGGAGGGCTTTATTATTTTATTAGGGGGCTTAGAATAGATGTAATTAGCTTAAAAATCTTGTAAGTTTTTTTTTTGTAATTTAGTTTAGTTTATTTTATTGTATTTTAGTTTAGATATTTGTAGTTTATTTAATTTATTGATAGTGTAGGTATATTTGTAACTTAGGTTAGGATTTATTTTACAGGTAAATTGGTAATTATTTTAACTAGGTAGCTATTAAATAGTTATTAACTATTTAATAGCTATTGTACCTAGTTAAAATAAATACCAAGTTACCTGTAAAATAAATATAAACCCTAAAATAGCTACAATGTAATCATTAATTACATTGTAGCTATCTTAGGGTTTATTTTATAGGTAAGTATTTAGATTTAAATAGGAATATTTTAATTAATAATATTAATATTAGATTTATTTTAATAAGAATTTAGTTAGGGATGTTAGAGTTAGATAGGGTTATTATACTTAATATATATATAATATAATAACTATATTAACTATCCCCTAGATTTAGAGTTCTGGGTTAGCCGTCAAAACCAGTGTTAGGGTCTCCTAACGCTGGTTTTGGCTGCCCGCTGGTATTTAGAGTCAGACAGGACCTTTCCTGTATGACTCTAAATACCAGCTCACTTGCAGCCACAACTTTTCCATACCGCAGATCCCCCTACGCCATTTGCGTATCCTATCTTTTCAATGGGATCTTTCTAACGCTGGTATTTAGAGTCTTGGCTGAAGTGAGCGTTAGAAATCTAACGACAAGACTCCAGCCGCAGAGAAAAGCCAGGAGTTAAGAGCTTTCTGGGCTAACGCCGGTTCATAAAGCTCTTAACTACTGTGCTCTAAAGTACACTAACACCCATAAACTACCTATGTACCCCTAAGCCAAGGCCCCCCCACATCGCCGCCACTCTAATACATTTTTTTAACCCCTAATCTGCCGACCGCACACCGCCGCAACCTACATTATCCCTATGTAACCCTAATCTGCTGCCCCTAACACCGCCGACCCCTATATTATATTTATTAACCCCTAATCTGCCCCCCCCCAATGTTGCCACCACCTATTTACACTTATTAACCCCTAATCTGCCGACCGGACCTCACCGCTACTATAATAAAGTTATTAACCCCTAATCCGCCTCACTCCCCCCTCGCAAACCCTATAATAAATAGTATTAACCCCTAATCTGCCCTCCCTAACATCACCGACACCTAACTTCAAGTATTAACACCTAATCTGCCGACCGGACCTCACCGCTACTCTTATAAATTTATTAACCCCTAAAGCTAAGTCTAACCCTAACACTAACACCCCCCTAAGTTAAATATAATTTTTATCTAACTAAATAAATTATTTCTTATTAAATAAATTATTCCTATTTAAAGCTAAATACTTACCTGTAAAATAAACCCTAATATAGCTACAATATAAATAATAATTATATTGCAGTTATTTTAGGATTTATATTTATTTTACAGGCAACTTTGTATTTATTTTAACCAGGTACAATAGCTATTAAATAGTTAAGAACTATTTAATAGCTACCTAGTTAAAATAATTACAAAATTACCTGTAAAATAAATCCTAACCTAAGTTACAATTAAACCTAACACTACACTATCAATAAATTAATTAATAAAATACCTACAATTATCTACAATTAAACCTAACAATACACTATCAATAAATTAATTACATACAAATACCTACAAATAAATACAATTAAATAAACTAACTAAAGTACAAAAAATAAAAAAGAACTAAGTTACAAAAAATAAAAAAATAATTTACAAACATTATAAAAATATTACAACAATTTTAAGCTAATTACACCTAAGAAAAACAAAAGTACTAATGGCACTGCTGAAAGTAAGAGATTGGGGTAGCCTATGAATCTCTGGATTTAGAGATATAATATATGTAGATTTGTATCTGTAATCCTGGCTTGATTGCAATATGGCTGAGGTGCTGTGCACTTGTATACTGAAACACTCAAAATCAATCCTTGGATTGATAAATTGTGCACCTAGATAGCACTCTTTCCCCAATCTGGGGTGGCAAGATTTGGGCACAGACTGGATAACTTTGGAGTGGGAGTGCTGGAGGGTATTTAAAATATAACCTTTATTAGGAAATTTAAAATAAAAACCAAAAACACACACACAAAAATCTACATATATACAATGTTAAAAACACAGGGTTTGGTCGGATTTATTTCAATCCAATGTTTTCTATTTGAATAAAGTAGTGATATATTTGGTTTTATATTAATTGATTTTGAGTCAGTTTTTTCAGTTAAGGTCAGTATAAGTCTGCTTTGCGTATATAATACGTGGTATTTATTGACCTTATACCACTGTATTAATAAATCTATTATTCCTTGTCTAATTGATCTTAAGTTGCAGTCGATCTTGTCTTCCTAAGTTCTTTATTGAACGTACATGTAGTAGTGCAATTTTGTAGGGACTGATTTAAAGTGATATGCGGCAGAGTCTAGTTTATCTTGTTACAAATATTGACTTTTTGACTTTGTAAATGAAATATTACTGTTATTTTCAAAATGATTTTTCAAATGTGGAATAAGTGATGTTCTTGGTTTGGAACTCTGCTTGTGGTAGTCAGCTAATTCTTTTGCTGACAGCTACTGTCTGAATATGTTAAAAGTTGTGCCTGATATATTCCCAGGCTGTTGGATTGAACTATGGTAACTGCTATCTAAGTATGCTAGCAACAGTGGTCTGATATTTTACCAGATTGTCATACTCCGCTCTCAAGCGCTTAAAAAAGCATATATATAGTTTACATAAGATCTCTTAAACTATTATTGTTGGTTTTGCTTAATACAAAGTACTAGTCTAAAGTCTCTCAAAATATATTTAATAAGAATGTTCTTTTATGCTTGAAAGTATATATAGTTAAGTCTGAGTAGATTGCTGAGGCTTAGCTTGATAAGATTAACTATTTGTGTCAAACAAAGTATTTTTATCTTCCTTGTAATTTTGCTGGTTAACGTGGAAATGTGCTAATTGTATGACAAACTGTTATTAAACTGCTTGTATAAATGAACTGGTAATACCACTTTTATCATTCAACACTACATAAATTAACTTTGCTAATAAATTGTAATCAACATTAAATTTGCTTAAAACAGATATTTTCAAAATCTATTGATCCAAAATGGATCTGTTATTACTGCTGATTTTAGCGTTTTTTCTATTGAATTCTAATATTCCCTACATTGGCTGTAATATATATTGAATATGTATGTTCGCAAAAAGCTTTAGGAAACAATAATGCAAATATAAACACTACAACTTTGGGTTGAATTATATTTTCTATTTTATCATCACTGGATAATTTTAGCATTAAAGAAGATATGATCTGACATTGTTACCAAATATAGCCATCTGGTAGTGTCAAATTACTTTGCTGTACCGACTCTAACTAAGTTGTTCTAAATTGATATAGATACGGCTTGCAGATTGGCGTTTTTTGTATTTATAAAACATTGGGTATTGGGGTATTATATTTAACTCCCCCCTTCCCGTGCTGGTATGCTTTTAACAACACCTCACTGTGATTGCCGATTAAGAATACAGCCGAGTATACGGTATTGAATTGAATCCTGTTTCAGGGATTGTTAACTTGACTCATAGATACTGCTACTTTTATTTTTAAATTGAAGACCAAATATCCTGCTATTTAAAAAATGTTAGGAGGCATTCACAACAAACATTTCCCTAACATGTTTCGCCACTAACGTGGCTTTTTCAAAGGGTACGGCGCGGCCAAAATTGTGTCTTTTTATTGGCTCGCACTCCTTCTCCTATTGGAAGTTGTTTTGACAAATCCGGAGGTTCGTTGCAGGGAGCAAATCACATGATGCAGAATAGTTTATACTTATGTAAGGCAAGATGTCATTGGAAAGGACTGTTTTCTCATTCTAGCCTTATGTATGCTTAGAAATTTTATGAATGAGAGTTGTTATGCAAAATAAAAGTACAAGTGGAACTATTATTGTACTGTTGTGTTGTTTGTTAAACGGTATAACGTATCCATAAAATTTAAACACGGAGTTTGTCTTTTGATTAATTATGGGCTGTTAGTGCTTCCCGCATGATATTTTATACTGACAGATGATCCTCAGATATAATTTGAATATACAGTTACTGTAAAGCATTTATCGGATGAGCTGGGATGTAAATTGATATTAGTTTTGATTTATAGTTGGTATTTGTCTAATAATGAAAATGAAATGTTTCATTGAAAATACAAGGTATGACAAATATTAATAAATATCAATTGAACCATCCCTATCCTTACAAGCTTAGTTTAAATGCTTTGTATATTTTTTCAACTGACCAATGCCCAAATGCTGATGTTTAGAACTTACAATAATCATGGTTGGTATCGTAGATAATTAACTCTGGAACGATGATGTACTAAGTTGAGAAAATAGAGAGGAAGATATGATTTTACATAAACTGTTGAACAGTTATTCTTAGTCTGTTTCATTTTTAAGATTTTGCTGCATTAGTTATAAATATAGTACATTTTGCAGCTTAAAAATGCTAGGACAAAGTCACTGTATAGATCCTAACAGTTTATGTATTGCTTAGATAGTGGATTAGTGCCTGTACTTGGGATAATGTTAGTGAGGAACGTGCTTAAATAGTGACTAGGTGCCTATGTTTGGGATAATTTTAATAAGGAACGTGGAAATTGAGACGATAACAGTGATGATGAGTGAGACATATGGTAAATAATGATACATGGGGATTCCTGTAAAAATAATTATATGGTTACATGCTAATTCTTGGCTTATGACTGGCTGTATAGTTGTAATAGTACAGATTTGTATACCTCTGCACGTACCAATTGAAATTGAAAATTATTAGCTCTTATTTTTATTGTACAGGAACATTACATGGATATAAGGATAGTGCATACTTCTAGTGTAATTGTGTGGTGATATCTCTTAGGGTTGATGGTGGTACTTAAATGAAAATAATAATGCATCTCAGTACTTTGTAAATCTTGTGAAGTGATAGGGTGTCTTAATATTTGGATAAGGTAAAAATGTGAAAATCCTATTAGTTGTGATCTTGTGTAAAAACCTGAATTAAAAGGGAGTGTTAAACTTAAAAAGTGAAACTGAATTGTAATATGTGATGGCTTAGTGAGTGACAGTTAATCTGGTGTCTTATGAGTAGTGAATATGTGGCAATATGCCAATTGTGATGGGTATAAAGTGATTGAATTTTATCAATTCCTCTCAATGCTCAAAAAATCCTGTCTTAATTCTTATTATATTGGTCCCTGAGAATTAACATCTTGTTCATATTTACAAATATGAAAAGTAATTATTGTGCTCATTTAAGCCATTGGGTTGTATAGAGTTAAGTAGATAGATCCATCTACTTTCGTGCTGGAGTAAGCTTGTTTCTTTATCTCCTCCTCTGATTCCAAAGTTGACTTTCTGTATACCACAACATTTTAACCCTTCAGGTTTTCCTTGATGAAATTTGTAGAAATTATGGGCTACTGATGAGATAGTCTTCTTGTTCTTTAAGTCTTTGGCTGCATTTCTAATATTGCGTATATGTTCCTGTAGCCTCGTGCGTAATTTACGTGTCGTCATCCCTACGTAGATTTTAGAACATTGACATTGTAGGACATAAATTACGCCGGTGGTGTTACAATTAATAAAGGATTTGATTGGATGTTTTTTTATCAAATCTGTTTGTAATTGTTGTTGTTTTTTTCAAGAATTTACAGCTTATGTAATTCCCACATGGGTAGGAACCAGCTTGTATACTGTTAATAGTCATTTTCTTTTTACGGGTATAGTGGCTGGGATTTACCAGGTCCTTCAGATTTTTTGTACGTCGATAACTGATATCTACTTTGGGTCATATGAACTGACCCAAAGAATTGTCCGATTGCAGGATATGCCAGTGTTTATTGATTATTTGGATTACATCCTTGCTTTGTGCATTGTAAGTTAATATCAATCTGGTTTTACTATCTTTCGTGCGAATCTTTGGTTTCAATAAATTCTCTCGGTTAGTTTTTCTTGCCTTGTTCTTTGCTTTTTTGATTAGGGATTTACTGTACCCCCTCTGGCTAAGACGATCTGTTGTTTCTTGTGCTCTGATTTTATATAAATCTGGTTCTGAACAGTTTCTTTTCACCCTTAGGAATTCTCCAGTGGGGAGGGATTTAATTGTACTTGGTGCATGTGCACTTGTATTATATAAGATAGTATTGGTAGCTGTTTTCTTTCTGTACAAGTCTGTCCCCAGCATGCCATTACTTTTTTGAAAATTCTTAAATCCAAAAACGAGATTTCAGTTTGGCTGGATTCATATGTTAGCTTAATGTTCAGAGGGTTCTGGTTCAGAATCTTTAAGAACATGTCAAGTTTTTCTTTGGGTCCTTCCCAAATTAGCAGAATGTCATCTATGTATCTTAGCCAGAGGGGGATATGTTGAGTGAACTCATCATTTTCATAAATGAAGACAGTATTGTGCTCCCACCAACCTAAAAATAGGTTGGCGTAAGTAGGTGCACAAGCTGTCCCCATCGCTGTCCCCCTTGTTTGCAGATAGAATTGGTTGTTGAAAACAAAATAGTTCTTTCTTTCATGTAATTAGCAAGAGTCCATGAGCTAGTGACGTATGGGATATACATTCCTACCAGGAGGGGCAAAGTTTCCCAAACCTCAAAATGCCTATAAATACACCCCTCACCACACCCACAATTCAGTTCAATTCAGTTTTACAAACTTTGCCTCCTATGGAGGTGGTGAAGTAAGTTTGTGCTAGATTCTACGTTGATATGCGCTCTGCAGCAAGTTGGAGCCCGGTTTTCCTCTCAGCGTGCAGTGAATGTCAGAGGGATGTGAGGAGAGTATTGCCTATTTGAATGCAGTGATCTCCTTCTACGGGGTCTATTTCATAGGTTCTCTGTTATCGGTCGTAGAGATTCATCTCTTACCTCTCTTTTCAGATCGACGATATACTCTTATTTATATACCATTACCTCTGCTGATTTTCGTTTCAGTACTGGTTTGGCTTTCTACAAACATGTAGATGAGTGTCCTGGGGTAAGTAAATCTTATTTTCTGTGACACTCTAAGCTATGGTTGGGCACTTTCTAAGTTCTAAATATATGTATTCAAACATTTATTTGCCTTGACTCAGAATGTTCAACATTCCTTATTTTCAGACAGTCAGTTTCATATTTGGGATAATGCATTTGAATCATTCATTTTTTCTTACCTTAAAATTTGACTTTTTTTCCCTGTGGGCTGTTAGGCTTGCGGGGGCTGAAAATGCTTCATTTTATTGCATCATTCTTGGCACGGACTTTTTTGGCGCAAAAAATCTTTTCTGTTTCCGGCGTCATACGTGTCGCCGGAAGTTGCGTCATTTTTTGACGTCCTTTTGCGTCAAAAATGTCGGCGTTCCGGATGTGGCGTCATTTTTGGCGCCAAAAAGCATTTAGGCGCCAAACAATGTGGGCGTATTATTTGGCGCCAAAAAATGTGGGCGTCGCTTTTGTCTCCACATTATTTCAGTCTCATTTTTTCTTTGCTTCTGGTTACTAGAAGCTTGTTTATTGGCATTTTTTCCCACTCCTGAAACTGTCATTTAAGGAATTTGATAAATTTTGCTTTATATGTTGTTTTTTCTCTTACATATTGCAAGATGTCTCACGTTGCATCTGAGTCAGAAGATACTTCAGGAAAATCGCTGTCTAGTGCTGGAACTACCAAAGCTAAGTGTATCTGCTGTAAACTTTTGGTAGCTATTCCTCCGGCTGTTGTTTGTATTAATTGTCATGACAAACTTGTTAAAGCAGATAATATTTCCTTTAGTAATGTACCATTGCCTGTTGCAGTTCCCTCAACATCTAAGGTGCAGAATGTTCCTGATAACATAAGAGATTTTGTTTCTGAATCCATCAAGAAGGCTATGTCTGTTATTTCTCCTTCTAGTAAACATAAAAAATCTTTTAAAACTTCTCTCTCTACAGATTAATTTTTAAATGAACATCATCATTCTGATTCTGATGACTCTTCTGGTTCAGAGGATTCTGTCTCAGAGATTGATGCTGATAAATCTTCATATTTATTTAAAATGGAATTTATTCGTTCTTTACTTAAAGAAGTACTAATTGCTTTAGAAATAGAGGATTCTGGTCCTCTTGATACTAATTCTAAACGTTTAGATAAGGTATTTAAATCTCCTGTGGTTATTCCAGAAGTTTTTCCTGTTCCTAATGCTATTTCTGAAGTAATTTCCAGAGAATGGGATAAATTGGGTAATTCATTTTCTCCTTCTAAACGTTTTAAGCAATTATACCCTGTGCCGTCTGACAGATTAGAATTTTGGGACAAAATCCCTAAAGTCGATGGGGCTATTTCTACCCTTGCTAAACGTACTACTATTCCTACATCAGATGGTACTTCGTTTAAAGATCCTTTAGATAGGAAAATTGAATCCTTTCTAAGAAAAGCTTATCTGTGTTCAGGTAATCTTCTTAGACCTGCTATATCTTTGGCTGATGTTGCTGCAGCTTCAACTTTTTGGTTGGAGACTTTAGCACAACAAGTAACAGATCATGATTCTCATAATATTATTATTCTTCTTCAGCATGCTAATAATTTTATCTGTGATGCCGTTTTTTATATTATCAGAGTTGATGTCAGGTTTATGTCTCTAGCTATTTTAGCTAGAAGAGCTTTATGGCTTAAAACTTGGAATGCTGATATGGCTTCTAAATCAACTCTACTTTCCATTTCTTTCCAGGGTAACAAATTATTTGGTTCTCAGTTGGATTCCATTATCTCAACTGTTACTGGTGGGAAAGGAACTTTTTTACCACAGGATAAAAAATCTAAGGGTAAAAACAGGGCTAATAATCATTTTCGTTCCTTTCGTTTCAACAAAGAACAAAAGCCTGATCCTTCATCCTCAGGAGCAGTTTCAGTTTGGAAACCATCTCCAGTCTGGAATAAATCCAAGCCTTCTAGAAAGGCAAAGCCTGCTTCTAAGTCCACATGAAGGTGCGGCCCTCATTCCAGCTCAGCTGGTAGGGGGCAGGTTACGTTTTTTCAAAGAAATTTGGATCAATTCTGTTCACAATCTTTGGATTCAGAACATTGTTTCAGAAGGGTACAGAATTGGTTTCAAGATGAGACCTCCTGCAAAGAGATTTTTTCTTTCCCGTGTCCCAGTAAATCCAGTGAAAGCTCAAGCATTTCTGAATTGTTTCAGATCTAGAGTTGGCTGGAGTAATTATGCCAGTTCCAGTTCTGGAACAGGGGATGGGGTTTTATTCAAATCTCTTCATTGTACCAAAGAATGAGAATTCCTTCAGACCAGTTCTGGATCTAAAAATATTGAATCGTTATGTAAGGATACCAACGTTCAAAATGGTAACTGTAAGGACTATCTTGCCTTTTGTTCAGCAAGGGCATTTTATGTCCACAATAGATTTACAGGATGCATATCTGCATATTCCGATTCATCCAGATCATTATCAGTTCCTGAGATTCTCTTTTCTGGACAAGCATTACCAGTTTGTGGCTCTGCCGTTTGGCCTAGCTACAGCTCCAAGAATTTTTACAAAGGTTCTCGTGCCCTTCTGTCTGTAATCAGAGAACAGGGTATTGTGGTATTTCCTTATTTGGACGATATCTTGGTACTTGCTCAGTCTTTACATTTATCAGAATCTCATACGAATCGACTTGTGTTGTTTCTTCAAGATCATGGTTGGAGGATCAATTCACCAAAAAGTTCATTGATTCCTCAGACAAGGGTAACCTTTCTGGGTTTCCAGATAGATTCAGTGTCCATGACTCTGTCTTTAACAGACAAGAGACGTCTAAAATTGATTTCAGCTTGTCGAAACCTTCAGTCACAATCATTCCCTTCGGTAGCCTTATGCATGGAAATTCTAGGTCTTATGACTGCTGCATCGTACGCGATCCCCTTTGCTCGTTTTCACATGCGACCTCTTCAGCTCTGTATGCTGAATCAATGATGCAAGGATTACACAAAGATATCTCAATTAATATCTTTAAAACCGATTGTACGACACTCTCTAACGTGGTGGACAGATCACCATCGTTTAATTCAGGGGGCTTCTTTTGTGCTTCCGACCTGGACTGTAATTTCAACAGATGCAAGTCTCACAGGTTGGGGAGCTGTGTGGGGATCTCTGACGGCACAAGGAGTTTGGGAATCTCAGGAGGTGAGATTACCGATCAATATTTTGGAACTCCGTGCAATTTTCAGAGCTCTTCAGTCTTGGCCTCTTCTGAAGAGAGAATCGTTGATTTGTTTTCAGACAGACAATGTCACTACTGTGGCATACATCAATCATCAAGGAGGGACTCACAATCCTCTGGCTATGAAAGAAGTATCTCGAATTCTGGTTTGGGCGGAATCCAGCTCCTGTCTAATCTCTGCGGTTCATATCCCAGGTATAGACAATTGGGAAGCGGATTATCTCAGTCGCCAAACGTTGCATCCGGGCGAATGGTCTCTTCACCCAGAGGTATTTCTTCAGATTGTTCAAATGTGGGAGCTTCCAGAAATAGATCTGATGGCGTCTCATCTAAACAAGAAACTTCCCAGGTATCTGTCCAGATCCCGGGATCCTCAGGCAGAAGCAGTGGATGCATTATCACTTCCTTGGAAGTATCATCCTGCTTATATCTTTCCGCCTCTAGTTCTTCTTCCAAGAGTAATCTCCAAGATTCTGAAGGAATGCTCGTTTGTTCTGCTGGTAGCTCCGGCATGGCCTCACAGGTTTTGGTATGCGGATCTTGTCCGGATGGCCTCTTGCCATCCGTGGACTCTTCCGCTACGACCAGACCTTCTGTCGCAAGGTCCTTTTTTCCATCAGGATCTCAAATCCTTAAATTTAAAGGTATGGAGATTGAACGCTTGATTCTTGGTCAAAGAGGTTTCTCTGACTCTGTGATTAATACTATGTTACAGGCTCGTAAATCTGTATCCAGAGAGATATATTATAGAGTCTGGAAGACTTATATTTCATTAAGTCAATTTCTCCTCCTTGGAGTTTGAATTTGGTTCTGGGGGCTCTTCAAGCTCCTCCGTTTGAACCTATGCATTCATTGGACATTAAATTACTTTCTTGGAAAGTTTTGTTCCTTTTGGCAATCTCTTCTGCCAGAAGAGTTTCTGAATTACCTGCTCTTTCTTGTGAGTCTCCTTTTCTGATTTTTCATCAGGATAAGGCAGTGTTGCGAACTTCTTTTGAATTTTTACCTAAAGTTGTGAATTCTAACAACATTAGTAGGGAAATTGTGGTTCCTTCATTATGTCCTAATCCTAAGAATTCTAAGGAGAAATCATTGCATTCTTTGGATGTTGTTAGAGCTTTGAAATATTATGTTGAAGCTACTAAGTCTTTCCGAAAGACTTCTAGTTTATTTGTTATCTTTTCTGGTTCTAGAAAAGGCCAGAAAGCTTCTGCCATTTCTTTGGCATCTTGGTTGAAATCTTTAATTCATCTTGCCTATGTTGAGTCGGGTAAATCTCCGCCTCAAAGGATTACAGCTCATTCTACTAGGTCAGTTTCTACTTCCTGGGCGTTTAGGAATGAAGCTTCGATTGATCAGATTTGCAAAGCAGCAACTTGGTCCTCTTTGCATACTTTTACTCAATTCTACCATTTTGATGTATTTTCTTCTTCTGAAGCAGTTTTTGGTAGAAAAGTACTTCAGGCAGCGGTTTCAGTTTGAATCTTCTGCTTATGTTTTTCATTAAACTTTATTTTGGGTGTGGATTATTTTCAGCAGGAATTGGCTGTCTTTATTTTATCCCTCCCCCTCTAGTGACTCTTGCGTGGAAAGATCCACATCTTGGGTAATCATTATCCCATATGTCACTAGCTCATGGACTCTTGCTAATTACATGAAAGAAAACATAATTTATGTAAGAACTTACCTGATAAATTCATTTCTTTCATATTAGCAAGAGTCCATGAGGCCCGCCCTTTTTTTGGGGTGGTTATGATTTTTGTATAAAGCACAATTATTCCAATTCCTTATTTTATATGCTTTCGCACTTTTTATCACCCCACTTCTTGGCTATTCGTTAAACAGAATTGTGGGTGTGGTGAGGGGTGTATTTATAGGCATTCTGAGGTTTGGGAAACTTTGCCCCTCCTGGTAGGAATGTATATCCCATACGTCACTAGCTCATGGACTCTTGCTAATATGAAAGAAATTAATTTATCAGGTAAGTTCTTACATAAATTATGTTTTTTAAGTACAAATTCAAGCAATTTCATCACAAAATTGTTATGATTTTCATCCTCTTCTGTTCCCAAATTCAAATAATATTGTACTGCTTCCAGCCCTAATTCGTGTTTAATGCTGGTGTAAAGGGCCTCAACGTCTGCAGTAACAAGCCAAGATGTAGGTCCTAATTGGATATCTTGTAAATGCTGAAGTGTCTCCATCGTATCTTTTATGTACGAAGGGATTTCTGTTAGGAATTCCCTTAGTCGTTGGTCAATATATTTGCTTGCTTTCTCAGTCAGGTTTTCGTTGCCCGATACTATGGGGCGACCACGTATTATATACGCAAAGCAGACTTATACTGACCTTAACTGAAAAAACTGACTCAAAATCAATTAATATAAAACCAAAGATATCACTACTTTATTCAAATAGAAAACATTGGATTGAAATAAATCCGACCAAACCCTGTGTTTTTAACATTGTATATATGTAGATTTTTGTGTGTGTGTTTTTGGTTTTTATTTTAAATTTCCTAATAAAGGTTATATTTTAAATACCCTCCAGCACTCCCACTCCAAAGTTATCCAGTCTGTGCCCAAATCTTGCCACCCCAGATTGGGGAAAGAGTGCTATCTAGGTGAACAATTTATCAATCCAAGGATTGATTTTGAGTGCTAATTACACCTACTCTAAGCCCCCTAATAAAATAACAAAGCCCCCCAAAATAAAAAAATGCCCTACCCTATTCTAAAATAAAAATTGAAACGCTCTTTTTTTTTTTTTTTTTTTGTAAAGAAGTTTTTTATTGAGGGAATAACAGTTACAAGGACAGCAAATGGTTTGCTCAATCAAACTTATGTCAAACAGAAAATGCAGAGTAAATATCACGTACATAAGAAATACATAAGCAAATATTTAGGGGTAGTTCTCTGATCAAAACAGTTACATAGTGTTCCCAAATTGAAACATAACTCGAATGGTTAAGTATTGGGGAGCAAACCTAAAAGCACCCTCTTTTTCCTCAAAGACACCTGAGGCCACTTTTGGACCCCAATGGAATCAATTTGCTAATCAGAGGATTTTTGGGAAGTGCAGGCCCAAACTAGGCCTACACTGTACAGATTCCTTCATATGTCTACTAGGACCCTGGATAGGTCCAGAAAACTAGTATTAAGGTTGAAGGAAATGATAAACTTAAACATAGCATTAAATATACTCATGCTAAACATTATATCATGATAATAGAGCTGCAAAAACTGCTTCGCCAGAAAGCCTGAATGCTAATAGGTAAAGGTATATAACTAATTGCAGTCAAAAAAATCAATCTTATACATTGAATATATACTTGAGCTAGTATCTATACCAAAATTGTAGAGATAGCCAGTTTGCAGACTTTGATATACAGAGTAATACATATAATACATCTTTTAGTAATAGGATCCGGAGAGCCATTCTTACACACATGCAGATAGAAATCATACCAGAGGCTCCACGAACAGGACAGAGACTACATAACTCTGTCAAATAGGGAGTGTGGAGGATAAACTATTTATCCCTTACCTCACAGTGGGGGGGGGGGGGGGCGGCTTCAGGGTTAGTAATAGAGTCCCCTTCCTTGGATAAACTATGAAGCTTAAGTTATATTTGGCGTAAATGTTCTATTCCTCACATCGTGTATTATCAGTAGGGAACTACCATACTTTTGACTCAATACATATGTATATGAAAAAGAGTCCCACAAAACATATAATAAGGGCTCTAGGAATGTTACATTTAGTGAATATCTATTTACAGGAGATAGTTAACCAGGTTGAGGCATTAACGGATACATAATGAGTCTAAATATCAAGGGCCTTACTTAAAATACTTATTTATCAGCTTAAATGAACACTGGAGTGGTATTGCATAAGTAGCACTCACATAACATTCAGTTCCGCATATACTCTTTGTCAAGCTCTAAACATTTACGGCTATAACCCTCAAGTCTCCATTAGCTCTTCACAAGTTATATACAACAGGAGGAGTCAGTTACACAATCATCTCAGATTCAGGCATTATTCGTCATAAGTGTAGAGACCTTGATTTCAACCATAATGAGTCATTTAAAGAGTCTATGCACCGAACTTAATTGGAAACATATAGGATATGTGAGATGGTGCTGCAGATCAAAACATATAATATCCACTACCACTATAAGGTTGTCACCCAATTACGACTTTTGATCTGCAGGGCCATAGGCAGTGCAAAGTATATATCAGTTGTATTAACGGTAATAAAAAGATCAAAGTAAGCAGTTACAACTATTGTCATAAAATCTCTATGTGTTCTACGAAGGATATTAACAGCAGGAGGGGTAGGTTACTCAGTCTGCACAGTTTCCGAAATCATTCTTCATGAGTGCAGAATCATTATTCTCAGCTGCTATATAGAAAGTTAATGTGTCCAAGCACTAAGCTTTATTGCGGCTATAGAAGGTATGCAAGATGGAACTGCCGCCAAAAGCTTTTGTCATCTGTTGTCTCTGTAAAATGTATCACCCAACTCCAACCTTCCTGACGATACAGCCAAAGTCACTAAGACTGTGAGAAAAAGGCACAAACTTGTATGTGGCAGAGCGACTATCCTGCAGGTCCAGACAGCGGGAGGAAAAAGCCCACCCAGCAAGGTAATCTACCTCTAGGGTTGCGTTCTCCTGACCGGGCATAACTGTCACCTCTTCTTCACTTATCTCAGCGGGCCCGTCTCCAGCGCTCCCCACAGCTGATCCCTCCTGCAGGTGCGTATGCGTTTTGTATGCGCTGTAAGCATCGACCGCACCGTCCAGGACAGAGGGATATGGTGAGTGATCACCGCTTCCACGAGTTGGGGCGGTCTCCAGAGAGTAGGTTATCTCCGAAAATAAATGTCGGGTAGCAGTCCCCTGGGAGGCAGTCATGGGTGCGGCCATTTCTACACGAGTTTCAGTGCCACCTTCAGTCTCTTCCTGACACGCAGCAGCCGAGATAAGCCGGTCCAGTCTGTTTTTGAGGTTCCGGTCATATTCTTCAAAAAGGGCTAGGAGAGCCATGCGGGAATACTTCATCTCTGCACCTCTTAGCAGCTAGGCCTCAACAGGCCACTCCGGCAATGGATTACGGAAAATCTCCCGGATCTTCTCCAAATCTATGTGTCAGTCTCTTAGGCAGGGGTTCAGAGTGCGTCCATCACTAGTTATAGGCTTTTCTGATCAGAAAAAAACCCCTTTATTCTCTATTAAAGCCAGGAGCTGTTAGAGTGTGCTTCTAGTTGCTTTGGCGGCTAGCTCCGCCCCCCTTGAAACGCTCTTTTGCCTTACCAGCCCTTAAAAGGGCCTTTTGCTGGGCATGCCCCAAAGAATTCTGCTCTTTTGCCTGTAAAAAAAAAACATACAATACCCCCGAACATTACAACCCACCACCCACATACCCCTAATCTAACCCAAACCCCCCTTAAATAAACCTAACGCTAAGCCCCTGAAGATCTCCCTACCTTATCTTCACCACGCCGGGTATCACCGATCCTTCCAGAAGAGGCTCCGAAGTCTTCATCCAAGCCCAAGCGGGGGCTGAAGAGGTCCATCATCGGGCTGAAGAGGTCCATCATCTGGCTGAAGTCTTGATCCAAGCGGTGGCTGAAGAGGTCCATCATCGGGCTGAAGAGGTCCATCATCCGGCTGAAGTCTTGATCCAAGCGGGGGCTGAAGAGGTCCATCATCCGGCTGAAGTCTTCTATCAAGCGGCATCTTCAATCTTCTTTCTTCCGGATCCATCTTCATCCCGCCGACGCGGAACATCCATCCTGGCCGACGACTTCCCGACGAATGACGGTTCCTTTAAGGGACGTCATCCAAGATGGCGTCCCTCAAATTCCGATTGGCTGATAGGATTCTATCAGCCAATTGGAATTAAGGTAGGAAAATTCTGATTGGCTGATGGAATCAGCCAATCAGATTCAAGTTCAATCCGATTGTCTGATCCAATCAGCCAATCAGATTGAGCTCGCATTCTATTGGCTGATAGTTATGGGCATAGTTGTTTTTAGGGCAGTTGGTGAAACCATGTTCCCTATTGTAACACCTCTTCTATATGCAAATTTGCATCCTTTTTCCACAAGGTCTGCCAGATATTCGTCAGCAGCCAGCATATTAAAATGCTTATTGACTATCCTACAGATTTCATCAAACTGATTGCTGTATGTGGTCAGAAAGAAGGCCTGTTTAGCCGCTCTGGACTGACTTGTCTTTCTCTGTCTATTTCTCCTTTTCAGTAAACCCTATCTATCTAAAGATGCTACAGAATTCCTAACACCCTGTACCATTGGTGTTGGATAATCTCTGTCCCTTAATCTGTTGGATAACAATTTTGATTGTTCCATAAATCTAGATAGTTCACCCTATGTTTTTGAAACTCATAGGTGAAACTAATACTTACATCGTTAGTGTTCAGCCAATCTATGAAGAGGACAGCCGTGCTTTCATCTCCCCTCCAGACTAGAATCAAATCATCTATATACCTTTTATAAAAAATGATGTTCCGGGGGACGGAGCCAACCGTTGATGAGTATGGCAGCATAACTCTGGAGCTTTGCAATAGAAATCTAAGAAATGCAACTAAAATCTTAAATAGGATACCCTAAAATTCTCCTCTGGCGATAACAAAGCCTCTTGAACATATCCAGAGAGATCAAATTGAACAGAGTGGCTGTAGGCACACCCGAAACCAACATCTTTATTCAAGGCCTACACTCCCTGCAACTAGGTCCTGAAGCGCATGGATCTTTAGCATACAAGTAACGCAGCTCATACCAACACTCCGAAATACTTTTTATCACTACCAGTTACTGTGAGCTTCTATACAGGAGAAATGGAGGCTGCACTACATCTATCTATAAAAAGATTATGTGACAAACTGGATCATCACTATACGCAGCTTTCACGCTGCTTCTCTGAATGTCATCGCACTTGCAGTCTCCAAGATGGCGACCTAACCTCTACCATACTGCCTTCTGAGTCCGCAGCATTGAGTGATACTGATACAGACTGGTTCTCACAGCAGGAGGTTCTCCCTCAGGAAGAGTCTGAAGGTCCCGCTTCCACGGAGGCAAGGGTGCAGAAGGGAGAGACTATGGCTCACTTGTACATAAGCCAGCTGAGACATACGAGCGAAATCCGCCCGTCACCGGCAGTTTGGAGGCTCCAGTACTTGGATGTGGACGCATCTATGCCTGAGTTACACCAAACAGGCAATATCTACCCAGCTTACCTCCTCAACGCTCACATCTCTACCCTTGACATATGGGATCCCTACATCTACTTGAAAGCTCACGGTGTCACAGTGAATTTGATTCAAGCCCAGCTCCTTTTAGGTATTCGCTGCACTGTGTTGCCCCCTCAGTTGAACATCAGTCTCCTGCTTACGGAGGGAGAGAATGACACCCAGCACTTTTTGCCATCGGCTGACTTTTGGGAAATTTGGAACACTTACCCATTAGTGTGGGGGTCGCTTCTATATGTCCTTCATGTCGGTTCTATGGATTTCCCACCCCCGGTCCTGATAATGGCGGCATGTCTTCTCCACAAATCTGGCATCGGTTAGACTATGCTGACTTGACTCATGCCGAGGACGCTTGCTCTGGGACAGTTCCGTTCGTTTTCCACTCAGAGGAGCATGTAGTTAAGTGACGCTTAGACTTAAGGCTAGCCACAGCTTTTTCTCACATCTATATACAAGCTGTATCTGACACCCCCCTTGATATTATTAAATGCTGAACTCCTACAGCCTCACACTTGCACATGCTACGAGTCTCCTAGTATGACAGCACAGACCCATAAAAATAATCTCTGGTACCTTTAGTGATCATTATTGGTCACTGGTCATAAAGACTTACTGTTGCTTAGACATTTATGCTGTAATATTATTTTCAATATTACCCTGTGTATTCATATATGCTAACACAATCTTACACATGTTTCAAAAGGTTTATTATTACTTTAGCAGTTTATTATCTGTAGAACGTTTGTCCTAGGGTATTTCCTATACCTCTAAATATGATTAAGTTATTGACAGTTGATATGGTTTAAACCTTAGTTATTCATAAGTACTTGGTCTTAGTGAAATATTTATATTGCATTATGTCAACCTTCTTTGATTTGAAACTTTCTCTATATAAGTACAAAGGATTAGTTAACTGCGTCTAGACCCATTTATATGCATAGCTAATTTGTCTTAGATAAACTAATCCCCTAGTAACACACTGCTAAGACAGCAGGCTTATACTTACCTCTTCAACATATAGCTCCGTAAATTATCAAGCATTCCAATATACAGCTGACTGCCATGCTAGTTATCAAGGGGACCCTAGAATTATTATCTGTATTTTTAGTATGTAATATGCATATAGATGTTTCATATGATTTTCTTTCGATGGTGAAACCCACCTCCCTATGTTTCAAGGAACTCAATTCTGCAGTTAAATGTTCTTAGCCTAACCTAATTTGATTCTTTGTTATCTTAAAGTTGCTTCAGCTAACTATCTCCATTTTTAATTATATGTAGTATTTGGGGCTCATTTAACAATTAGATTAGTATCCTAGTTAGTAGTGCACCTAACATCTCAGAGAACATATACTGCACAATATATCATTATATGGAGGATAGTAATCAATCTCGAGAAACCCCTTCTTAGATTTTTATAAAAATAGTCTGAGGTGAATGATGACATTGGTATTACTATAATCCTCAATTGTATGTGCTCTGTGTCTCATAATATATTAATGACTGAGTGTCCTTATAGCTCTGAAAAGAGGTTCATATTTATGTCTTCAGAATTTAAACATCCACTGATTCACCCTTAGTGGAGATCTCTTCTTACTAAAACTATTGAGAGGAGACCACACATCTGAAACCCATCTCATACATGCTATCAGGCTATAATTGTAAGTATTTTATTTATTAATGGTAGCACATCCTCTTATTTTGGTTAGAATATGTTATAGTCTGAGTCTATAGACATTTGGGTACATGTTTTATATATAGCTCCACGCCACATCCCCCTTTCTATAGGTGCTATTTATCATACGTTAACAATCTCTTTGTCAGGTACATTAGGACTCAGGTAAATGCTTTGGCTCACTAATTATAGTTATGGGAACCAATTAGCCACTTCACCTAATTAAAAGGGCTATTTGACTGTTTAGTCATCTGCTAGACTTCCCAAGTACTAGTTGAGACACCATCACAGTTTTCAATTATCATGTAATTTCCATCCAATACCTCTATCTGACCCCTCTCCTCCCTTTCCCGTCGGCATTTATTACCTGCGGGTCATACCCCTTCTCCTTTTTCCCACATCGCCTATAGCTGGCATTTCCCCAGGAGAGGGGTTCATATAGCAGTCTCCTGCTTTCCATATATATTTAAATATCCTCCCCTGATCCCATTCTTTTTAGGAAACTACCCTTACTTTTACATATCCATAGCTTACTAATGGCGTGAATAGAGGATTAGAATGACCCGAGTCAGCTTAAGAGGTGTTACATTCATATAAACCCCAACATAATATTCAGTTAAGATATATTGTATAGTATGTTGGTCAATATATATATGTTTGACTTTTTTTCTGATATTAAATTAGAGCGCCCACAACTATTAAGATTAATGGCCCTGTAGTCTTTATCTTTCCAGCATCCTAGCTGGCTCCGCCCTCCATTTTCCCCCATTCTGAGTGGCTCTTGCCCGCTGCATTCCCCCGCCATACACTCAGGCCTCTGAGAGGTCGGACTAAAGCCAATTTCCTATCTCCTATCATTTAAAGTTTATAAAGTACCTCATATCTCGAGATAGGGATCATTAGTTATATAATATAAAAATCGAGGTTTCATTGATAGGTTTCATTCCAGTCACCTGTGTTTCTTATATATTATTTTACATTTTCTCTTCATGGTGGCAGAAGTGGTGCTATAACGCATGTCAACTGTTCTACTACTATTCATATGTATACATGGCACCACTATGGGTTGGATATCGCGAGAACAACTGCCTCATTAGTACACCAATGATTTAGCTCACATTTATTTCTTGTATGAGAAATGTATAAATGTTTTTATTATTTCTGATCCGTGCCTGGACATATTGTTTGTTCTATTGTTATTACCTATTACCTCAATAAAAAATTATTAAAAAAATAAAATATAAAAAAGATGTTCCCCCAAAAGGGATTTTCTTCTCCAAAGATGTGGGACAGCTCCCACCAACCCATAAATAGGTTGGCATCACCGTCCCACACCTTTGGAGATAGAAACAATCCTCAAACTTAAAAAAGTTATGAGTCAGAAGAAATTCTGTCACTCTGAGTATTTATGCACAGCTGTCCTCATCATACAGCATTGACCCCGTAGAAATAATTTAATTGCCTCAAGTCCCTTTTCATGTTCGATGGACGTATACAGTGCCCTAACATCTATTATAAACCAAGAATAGGAGTCTAGCCATCCCATATTCTGGACCATACTTAAAAGATGTGTAGTGTCCCTAAGATAACTTGGAAGTGTGATCACTAGTGGCTGCAATATTTCATCCAGCCACTGTGATAGTTTCTCTGACAGAGAGCCAATCCCACTCACAATTGGGCATCCTTCTACCTTAGAGGTGGGTTTGTGGATTTTGGTCAAGTGATTAAAGATGGGAATGAGAGGTTTCTCCACAATCAGAAACCTTGCTGTTTTGTCATCCAAATATTCACCTTCCTTGCCTTCATCCACAAGATGTTTCAACTCCCTTAAAAATCTTGAAGTTGGATTGGCGCTCAGCTGGAGATACTGGGACTGGTCATTTAGTTGTCGAAGGGCCTCACTTATGAAAAACTCCCTATTCATCAAAACAACAGATCCCCCTTTGTCAGCCGATCTGATTACGAGATTTCTGTTTTCTCTAAGGGTTAATAATGCCTCTCTTTCCTTCCTTGAGAGAGTTGGTTTGTTTGTTCCCGATATTGAATTATTCATTTGATACTTAAGTTTTGTAAGGTCTCTTTCCACCCTCCTCTGAAAGGCTACTATAGTTTCACCCCAATTATGGATCGGATAGAACCTGGACTTTGTCTTAAATTGTGGAAATGTGTTTGCTCCTCCTATTTCAACAGTAGATTCTTCCTGATACAGTGCTTCTAATGCTACTCTATCACAATCCCCCATGAAGTCCAGGTTCTGCTCATAGAGGTGGGTATTCTATAGATCAACTTGTTCATAGCCCTCACACTGACTGTGTTTATAGAACTTGTGTAATGTCATGTTTCTTATCATTTTGTTCACATCCAATAACGTATTAAAAAGGTTAAAGTTATTGGACGGTACAAACCCTAGTCCCAAACTTAGAACCTTCTCTTCTGTCTCTGATAGTACATGGTTGGAGAGATTGACTACACTTTATATTGATACCTTTGGTACTGTGACTGATGGCCTCTCCTCAAGGGGTATCTGTTCTGTTGGTACTCTCCCCGTATTGGTGCCTGCTGTTGTGTATTTCCACGTACATTTGTAACTCTCCTCCCCCTTCTGGTACGACTTGGCCTGAGCAAAAAAACTGCTCCATTTTCCAAGGCAACAGTTTGTCAGTCAAAATTCAGCATCAAAGACCCTGTTTTTTCTCTCTTGCCTGAGGCTGTATCACGTGATATAACCCCACACATTTTTATTCTAATCATTAGTGAAATTGGGATGATAGGCCCTTTGATTCTTGTCCCTGATTTGCCCTTAATGGAGCTGAGCATGATTGGTTATTTGGATTTGCATATGTTTTAAACAGTCAATTTGTTTGGCAGCAGACAACCAGAAATGCAGTCTCATTATCACTATTGCTGACAGCTTACTATATCATTTAATTGTATACTTAATATACTCACTATTTCCTGTATTAATACACTTATCTGGATAGCATATATATCCCATTTAATATAATTGAAAATGTACAATTTGAGATCAAACACTAGTATATTATCAATTGTATGTTAAAATAGAAAATATTTATATAGACTTCCTATACATTCTACTTATAATATTTTGAGAGTTTTATTTAAAGTTATATTAATATTTAGTGCATAACCATATGATATGACTTAGGTCACCCCATGCAGGCAATCCTGTATCAGCATCTTTTAGCCCCATCTGTCCCATTTTGTCCCTTAGATGTCTAGAAGATAGAAAAACAAAAATATGTTATATATTCTAAAATGGGATTATTACAATTGTTATTTAATCTATTACAAATCTGAAATGCATTTCTCAGATCCATGGGATTATACATTTTTATAGAGTATTGAAAATAATACAAATTGTACTTTAAAAATGAATTCCAGTTACAATACAATATGTGTTTCTGCTTAGCACAGTACAGATGTGTATCTAACACAGCAGGGGTAACCAACTCTTACTATTCTCCATTTGAGACGTATGTCTGAGCTTTGTGTATTCAAACACGGCAGGGGTAATCAACTTTTACATATATTTAAGCCTCAAAGGGATTTTTCTCAACAAACAAACCATGTCTGTTTATCTCCACATGAGGTCATTACCTGATAACCTCTTATTTCAGAGAGGAAATGTCAGGAAATCAAACTTGAAACACAGCCATATAGTGAACATTTCTTTGAAATAAATTGCCTTTACTAATTGAATCCAAACCAAATGTTTCTCCCTTTGTCCTCACTTGTCTTAACCCCTTAAGGACCAGCGACGTACCCTGTATGTCGCTGGCCTTTTTTTGGGACTTGATTGTTTTATAGCGCGTCTTGCCACCAGCGTTGAGACTGCTCTATTCCACAAAGCCTGCTGGAGGGAGTGCAGTAATAGTGTGTTCTTGCTAGACTTGTGCTATTATGTCCTGAAAAAACCCTTAACGACCAGTGACATACAGGGTACAATGTGGTCTTAAACAGCAAGGAGGGGTTGTTTTACCCAGTCAAAATAATTTGGCAGAGAGAACTGTAATTTATAGTAAATACAACTGATGCAACCAGTTTCATATATAGTGAACCCTGTGGTCTTATCATGTATAAATAATATATATATCTATATATATTATTTAATAACACTCACAGATATCCTGACAATATATCTACTTATTGAAAAGGAACAAATCAAGCAACAAAATTATTTAATCACTTAAGGTCTCAATTGTTTCAAACAGTGGCTAACATACCATAGAGTATGGTATGTTTTCTTACTACTAATTTTCTTACTACACATCCACAAGCCAGAAACATGACCAGACCACTAACAAACTTTGAATGATTATTTACCAGAACTCCCATACCAAGACACATAATCTCTGTCATATATAAGCTACTATCTCAATCACAACCAGGACATATCCAACCTTACATAGAGAGATGGGAAAAAGACTTAGGACTGATAATCTTACCACAAACAAGCTCACAAATCATATACTCTACTTTGAAATCTTCATCTTCCTCGTCAACAGTGGAACTCAACATAAAAATCCTACACAGGGTGGGGCGGAGCCAGCGCTCAAGCGAGATGGCTGTTCCTGATTGAGCTCCGTAACACAGTCTGGGCGATATAACATAATCACACGATCCAGGCTTATATTTCAAGGCATACAACCTGACCATGGTCCCCTGAACTAACGGGGACGTATTTAAACTGTTGCTGAGCGGATTCGCCTCCTGGGAGGGAGCGCGCAGAGGCACATCGGAGCCTGATGCCCTTTGACAATGGGCAGTGAGCTTGAAAAGTGTGGCGGCAAAGTATAAAGACGGCTGAAGGGAACTACAGGTCAGCCTGCTGTGGGAGATCGCAACGGTTGAAAAGAGGCATAGGCGAGGAGGAAAACCTGCATCCCTGCACACAGTCACGCAGGCCGAAACTCGCACCAAAGTGAGTACAATAAATGTGAAACCGGGTACACACATAATGCTACACAGCAAAAGCCGGAACCCCCATAAACCTTATGGCAAGTTTATTTGAATTTACACTGCATCCATCAGTAGTCCACATAGAGAGAGGCTTCAGAAAAATGGTGCTACACTTATAACAATACATACTGCGCCACAACACATTTAGGCCCTGCATTAGGGGCAACTCACACGCTAAAGCCACTACAAGAAAACATTAGGCATGTTACAGTAATAAGTGCAAAGGCACCTTCACTCACTGCAAGGACCCATAGGTTTTCATATCAGTCCCTGATCGTTGTGATTAATTAGCAGGAAATGAGAAGTGCTATACTTAGGTTCTGACCTCTGCACTTTGTATAGTAGGGCAATTACAGACACTTTACTATATCGCAAATAAAGGAGTAGAGGCGTAGGAAAACATGTCCCCGAAGAAAGGTAATAAGGGGGATGGCCCTGCAAGGAAAAAAGCTAATGTGACACCATCAGTAAACACTTTCTTTAAGTCCATAGACTCTTCACAAGCCTCGCTGGGTACTGTACCCAGAACTAGAAATGACTCTTCATCCACAGAATCTGATACAGAGAGTTTGGGAGATCACATCACAGTCCCGAAAGCATTGTTAAACTCTCTTCCATCTAAGGCAGATTTCAAGTCCTTAATCCAACAAGTGAAACAATGCATAAAAGACGAAATAGCTGACATAAAGAAAGACCTTAACGAGATGGGACAAAGGGTGGAGAAGTTGGAGGAGGGATCTACCCACCAAACTACAGCAATATCTAACTTTTCACATAGGATGTCACAGCAGGATAATACTATTCTGCAATTTGAAAACAACATAGACGACCTAGAGAATAGGAGTCGACGTCATAACATCAGGTTGCGGGGCATCTCAGAAGAAATATCACAACAAGCACTAGAGCCATATGTCCAAAATCTATTTGCATACTTGATGGATGAGGGTGAGGAGTCCTCCTATGCAATGGACAGAATTCACAGAGCATTGAGGGCTAGACCAACTGAAGACCAACCCCCTCGAGATGTCATTGCTAAAATCACAAGTTATGCTAATAAAAATCACTTATGAAAAAAGCAAGACAGAAGGACCCAATAAAATTTAGGGGGATAGATATACAACTATTCGAAGATCTGTCAACCAGAACCCTACAATTGAGATGGGATATGAAACCACTCACAAACAAGCTTCATCACCAAAATATCCCTATAGGTGGGGACACCCCTTCAACTTGCAAATACAGTGGAAAGGGAGAAGAATGATATGTCACAGCCCTGAAGATATACCTTCAATCTGCAAAGAATTGCACATCGATCCACCTTTGTTGCCTGAGTCTACCAGGATGCAATTAAACACACCTATTCACAAAGAGCGCCCATTACCACAGAGGTCAGAATGGCAGAAAATACCTCCAAGGAGGAATGACAAGAATACTTCTCGCCAGCTAACTCAAGAAGGGACTGTACAAGATCCTACCTAAACAGTGCATAAGTATACTAGTTTTTTTTATTGTCCAATTATTTGCTTCTCTCTCTTCATTGCGGTAAATGTTGAGCTGATACAGGAGTGTTTGCTTTTCTCTCTTGCTGAAAGATAGCCCTGATACTATAGCTGTTATGAGACTACTGTAGGGATTGATATACCCATGTTGGCCCTATATATATCTAAAGGCATGGGAGAGAGGTTATACTATTGGCTTCCGTAGGACTGCAAATTCAGAAAGAGAGAGATTTTGTATGTTTTCTTAAAGATAGGTCAGGCACCTGAAAAGATCGTAGTACTTTGATTTTTACAGTTTAAATGCATAGCCCATGTAACTGGAGTGTTCCCCCTGTTTTGTAAAACTCCATGCTTTTAAATTACTGTTATGTGATTGATATTTATAATACTGTTTTTTTGTTGAACCCATGGAAGGTATGTTGTAACCTTCTCTCTCTTCATTGCGGTAAATGTTGAGCTGATACAGGAGTGTTTGCTTTTCTCTCTTGCTGAAAGATAGCCCTGATACTATAGCTGTTATGAGACTACTGTAGGGATTGATATACCCATGTTGGCCCTATATATATCTAAAGGCATGGGAGAGAGGTTATACTATTGGCTTCCGTAGGACTGCAAATTCAGAAAGAGAGAGATTTTGTATGTTTTCTTAAAGATAGGTCAGGCACCTGAAAAGATCGTAGTACTTTGATTTTTACAGTTTAAATGCATAGCCCATGTAACTGGAGTGTTCCCCCTGTTTTGTAAAACTCCATGCTTTTAAATTACTGTTATGTGATTGATATTTATAATACTGTTTTTTTGTTGAACCCATGGAAGGTATGTTGTAACCTTGAAGCCACAAAATATATGTCACAGAAGAGTGGTAAGTTTGCCAATTATATAAATGATGACACGAGATAAAGACTGCCAATTACATATAATCACTCAAAATGTACAGGGATTCAAATGCCCCAATAAAAGAGCAATGGCACTGCAAGATTTATATAAAAGGGGGCAAAATATTAATGTTGCAGGAAACTCATTTTAAGGCAAATAGAGTCCCAAAATACTTCCCTCATCAATACACACAGCACTTCCATAGCACTAATCCCTCTAAAAAAATCAATGGCGTGAGTATTCTTGTGCATAAAACTGTCCCATTTAAAACCTTACACATATCAAAAGACAAAGAAGGTAGATTTATATGCGTAGTTGGCTTATTGTTCTGCAAACCTGTGACATTAGTTAACTTATACGCGCCAAATAAGCACCAAGACATATTTATAAATAGCATTACCAGCAAAATTCTCAAAAATGCAAAGGGTCCCTTAATATTAGGGGGAGATCTTAATGTCCCGTTAGAACCTATAATAGATTGTTAAAGCTCCAAAACTTTCCTTACACGGAAAGTTTTCACTTCCATTTGGAAGAATCTTAAAACATTATCCTTACATGATACATGGAGGTATTTACAAGCAGACAAAAGGGATTATACCTTCTTCTCAAACCCACATAAAAATTACATGAGACTGGATTACATCCTAACTGACCACATGGCTCTCTCTTATATTAAGCAGTGTCACATAAAACACACCACCTGGTCCGACCATTCTTTAGTGGAGTGCTTTCTTAAATGGCCGACTATCCCCATTAGACCGTTTTGCTGGAGGCTGGACGACTCACTACTCCTGAGGACTTGGAGACTTATATACAACATCTAGACACCTACTTTTCAATCAATGTCACACAAAACACTAACCCGGACATGGTCTGGGAAGCCCACAAGGCATATATGAGGGGTGAGTTTATTAAAGCCAGAGCGGTTAGACAGAAAGCCTCTAGGAAAATATATTCCACTATAGCACAGGAAGTAATGGAACTAGATTACTTGGCCAAACTAAACCCCGGGGATGTAGATTTACAAAATAAACTTAAGGAGAAAAGAAATAGACTTAATGAACACTTGCACATAGACATTCAATGGAAACAATTATTTTTAAAGCAAATATTTTATGGGGAGGGTAACGGAACAGGCAAATACCTGGCAAAAGCTTTAAAGAAACAACAAATGAGCACTTATATTCACTCTATTGTAGATAAGCAAGGGAATAGGGTGGAGGATACGGTGGGGATAGAATGACTATTCAAGAAATTTTATCATAAACTGTACAATATATATCCAGACAGACCACAGGATAAGCATAGAGAAGCTTGCGACAAATATCTGAAGGACATACCCCTTCCACAGGAAATTTTAGCAGCAATTGCGGAGCTAAAACCTAATAGGGCGCCTGGCCCGGATGGGTTTACATCCCTCTATTATAAGACTCACTGTTTAATTTTATTTCAGAGGGACACGTATTTCCAGACAACATGCTCCAAGCATTTATAACGGTGTTACCAAAACCAGGGAAATCCCCGGACTCAATAGCTAATTACAGGCCCATATCTCTGTTGAATACAGATCTCAAATTATATGCAAAAATTTTAGCTACTAGGATGAATAATTTGCTACCTACCTTGCTGGACACAACCAAGTGGGATTTGTAAAAAATAGGGGGGCGAGGAACAATGTTAGTAAGGTTATAACACTTTTAGACTGCCAGCCATATTTTTGTCGACGGATGCAGAAAAAGCATTCGACAGATTAGATTGGACTTTCCTACACTCCACTTTAATTAAATTCGGCTTCCCCTCTAAATTTATATTCCAAATTTTTGCACTATATTCCAACCCATCAGCACAAATTAGAGTTAATGGATCTTTGTCGGATGCTTTTGAAATTAGGAATGGGACAAGACAGGGGTGTCCACTGTCCCCTCTGCTGTTTGTTCTATCCCTAGAACCCTTGGTGATTAAGCTACGTAAGAATCCTAAGGTTAGGGGGATAAGTGTATTAGATCAGACGCACAAGTTGGCTATGTTCACAGATGATATCCTCATGACCTTGACCTCCCCTGCAGAATCCCTGGAATCTGTCCAAAAAGAGCTCCAAGAGTTTGGTAGGGTCTCTAACTTTTTAGTCAACCCATCTAAATCGGAATTATACCCAATCAATATACCTAGAGAAACCCTGGGGGAAATTAAGACAAAAAGCCCCTTCAAAGTTAATCTGAAGTCACTGAAATATTTAGGGGTACAGCTGACAGCAGATGAAGATCTATTGCGTAAGCTTAATTATGGTGGGCTTATCAGTGAGTTCCAAACCTTGACCTCCAGATGGATGCCTAAACAGAGTATTTCGTGGTTGGGCAGAATAGCGGCGGCAAAGATGACACTTCTACCGAAGGCATTGTACATCATGCAGGCTCTGCCAGTAACGGGGGTGTCTAGCTATATTCAGAAATTGCAGAAGATATTGGTCTCATATATTTGGCAAGGGAAACACTCCAGAATTTCGAGGATGACAATGTACACTCCGAGGGAGAAAGGGGGATTGGGAGTTCCCAATTTAGTTTGGTATAGGATGGCTATTTCGTTGAATAGGGTAGCTGACTGGTGCAGGCAAGGGGCACATTCACATAAAAAAGTAATAAGCTTAGAAGCACAACTGCTAAAAATACCACATATGGGTGGAATATGCTGGACCCCATCTTTAACTGATATAGCAAAGGAGGGTAAACACCTTTCTATTTTTAGCGAAACATGGACTACATGGACTATCTTGAGAAATAAATATCCTAACCTGTCTACTACATACTCACCACTCACGACTTTGACCTTTAACAAAGAACTTGAAGGGAATAAAAGTAAAAAGCTCCAAGAGTTTGCTAGTGTCTCTAACTTTTTAGTCAACCCATCTAAATCGGAATTATACCCAATCAATATACCTAGAGAAACCCTGGGGGAAATTAAGACAAAAAGCCCCTTCAAAGTTAATCTAAAGTCACTGAAATATTTAGGGGTACTCGTATGGCTCTCTACAAAGAACCTAAGACTTCAAATTCCCTCAAAAAAATGGCTAGTCTATTCATTGGACCTTTCCCTGTTCAAAAGATCATCAACTCTAATGCTGTTAGGTTACAACTACCGGATAGCCTCAGGATTCACCCAACGTTTCACGTTTCGCTCTTGAAACCCTATTCCCAAATGAGGTCTTGTCAAATCCTTCTGCCACCGGTAGCTACTCCTTTAGCGGAAGATGAATACGAGGTTGAAGCAATCCTTGACTCCAGATACTCTGATGGTGTCTTACAATACCTAGTGAGATAGAAGAATTATTCCAGTGATGAGGACACCTGGGAACCTGTTTCCAATCTCAATTCCCCTCGTCTTTTATCTCTCTTCCATCGCCGACATCCTGATCGACCCAAACCTGTCGCTGTGGGACAGCTCCCTTGAGGAGGGGGTGATGTCAGGTTCTGTCTCTCTTACCTCGATCTTCCAGCTACACCCAATCCATCTGATTGGTTGTCTTCCCTTTAAGACACCTGCTCACTAATGCACCTGTGCTTAGTATTGAAGACTGCACACGCTTCTTGGATTACAAAGCCTAATGTTACTACCTCTCTGGGTTGTCTAACTGATCCTTTTTGTTTACTTAGGAATCACCTTCTAAAGACTGAACTTCTCTCTGACTTCAGTACATTCTCTGAGGATTATTCACCTACCGGACTTCAAAGCATTGCTGGGGTAAAACTTGTTCTTACCTGACTACTGTGTTTTTCCCCAGTTTACATTATCCGCAGCATCTCTCCTCACTATTGCAAAGCTGCCTGTCAGATTTCACAACTCCGCTGCAGCGTGACGTCACTTCCGCTCAACGGACTACACGCAGTACACAGGAACTCTGCTCCGGAGCAACACGCCTGTTTCCCCACTGCTGAGGTGTATAGAGGTACCTAATACTGTTCTATAATATCTAGTGACTATTTTCATGCATCCTATGTCTTTCTCAAATACCTCTGAGACTCCGTTATACTGAAGTGAATTGCTGCACCTACAGTCTATATCTGTTTCTGTTCTGCTGTTTTACATTAAACAAGGGAGAGTGGTGTCTGATTATCTAAGCAGCATTATTTACTCTGAGATATACCATTCCAGTCTGCATGTTAGTGTGCTTAACCCACAATCTATTCACCCCTGATTAATATCACTATGTAGTAGTAATCCTCTGCCTCATAGGGGATTTACTCAGTCTGGTGAGACATATACATATTTCTGAAAAATCTGCAGTTGTGTTCCACTCTGGTTAACTGAACCCTTATAATACCCTAGATACATTTAAAAATTGTTTGGGTACATTCCTGTCTATAAACAAAATTCATACGCCTAGATTACAAGTTTTGTCGGTAAAGACCTGCGGGGCTAACAAGCCTTTTTTTTCCAGCGCTCACTTTAAACAACGCTGGTATTGCAAGTTTCTTTCATGTAATTAGCAAGAGTCCATGAGCTAGTGACGTATGGGATATACATTCCTACCAGGAGGGGCAAAGTTTCCCAAACCTTAAAATGCCTATAAATACACCCCTCACCACACCCACAATTCAGTTTTACAAACTTTGCCTCCCATGGAGGTGGTGAAGTAAGTTTGTGCTAGATTCTAAGTTGATATGCGTTTCGCAGCAGGCTGAAGCCCGGTTTTCCTCTCAGAGTGCAGTGAATGTCAGAGGGATGTGAAGAGAGTATTGCCTATTTGAATACAATGGTCTTCCTCTAGGGGATCTATTTCATAGGTTCTCTGTTATCGGTCGTAGAGATTTCTTCTCCTACCTCCCTTTTCAGATCGACTATATACTCTTATATACCATTACCTCTACTGATTCTCATTTCAGTACTGGTTTGGCTATCTACTATATGTAGATGAGTGTCTTGGGGTAAGTAAATCTTATTTCTATTTATGACACTCAAAGCTATGGTTGGGCACTTTATATGTAAAGTTCTAAATATATGTTTTAAACTTATATTTGCCAGTATTCCTTCATTCAGACTGTCAGTTTCATTATTTTGGGAAATGCATATGAATAAATATTTTTTCTTACCTTCAAAAATTTTTTAAATTTTCAAAATGACTTTTTTCCTTGCGTGCTGTTAGGCTCGCGGGGGCAGAAAATGCTTCAATTTATTGCGTCATTCTTGGCGAGAACTTTTTTGGTGCAATATTTCGTCATTTCCGGTGCCATTGTTGACGCTGGAAGTTTACACATGGTTGAGTCATTTTTTGACGCATGTGTGTTACAGACGTTTTTTTGCGCCAAAAAATGTGGGCGTCATTTTTGGCGCCAAAAAATATGGGCATCATACTTGGCGCCAAATAATGTGGGCGTCATACTTTGCGCCATTTTTTTCACATTATTTTAGTCTCACTTTTTTTGTTGCTTCTGGTTGCTAGAGGCTTGTTTGTTTCGCATTTTTTCCCATTCCTGAAACTGTCATTTAAGGAATTTGATAATTTTGCTTTATATTTGTTTTTTTTCTATTACATATTGCAAGATATTTCAAACGCTGTTCCTGTATTAGAAAATACTGAGGGATTCCTGATGACTGATATCAGTCCTACCAAAGCTAAGTTCATTTATTTTAATGTTATGAATGTTTATATTTAGCTATGGTTTGTAATAAGTTTTATGATAAACTATTACATGCAGAGTCCATTAGTATTTATGCATTATCTATTGCTATTCTTTTTACATCTTATGTACAAGATATATTTAGAAATTTATAAGAATATTTTTCTGATTCTAGTATAAAGGCTTTGTCTGCTATCCCGCCTTCTAATAAAATTTTTAGGTCTTTTTTAAACTTCTTATTTAGTTGATGAAGTTTCAAATGACCAACAACATACTGAATTATCCTTCTCTGATGGTGTATTTTCTTATTCAGAATATTATTCATCAGATATTGACACTAACAAATCTACTTTTTATTTTTAAATAGAGTACATTCGTTTTTTGTTGAAAAGGTGTTGATTATTTTGGATATTGAAGTAACTAGTTCTTTTGATTAAGACTAGCTAACATTTAAATTCTGCTTATTAACCTTCTGTGGTTTCTTCAGAGGTTTTTTTCCAGTTCCTGATACTAGGGAATGGAATAGGCCGGGAATTTCTTTTATTCCTTCTTTAAGGTTTTTAATTGCATCCTTTGCTGGCAGTTAGTTTTATGTTTTGAGGAAGATCCCCCAAGTTTATGGGACTATCTCTACTCTTGCTAACATACTACTATTCCTATAGCAGATATTATTTATTTTTTTCCTTGGGAAACTTGTATCTTATTTAAGGAAAATTATTTATTTTCAGGTACTTTTCTTAGACCTGTAATTTATTTGGCTGATGTTGCAACTGCTTCAGCTTTCTGGTTGGAAACTTTAGTGCAACAAGTATCGGATTATGATTTGTTTAGCATTGTTAAGTTGATCAACATGCTAATAATTTCATTTGTGTCGTCATTTTTTTGATATTTTCGCAAATGAGGTTTAATCTATGTCTTTAGCTATTTTAGCTAGAAGAACTTTATTTTTTCAATCTTGGAATGCTAATTTGATTTCTAAATTCCATATTCTTTTTTTCCAAGGTAATCAATTATTTGGTTCACAATTGGATTCAATTCTTCAACTGTTACTCTGGGCTTCAAGATTGAGTTCTAAGGCTAAATATTAAGCTTTTTTTCTTACTAAGGAACAGAATTCTAAATTCTTCCCCAAGTAACATGTTTATAATTGGAAGTTTTCTTCATTCAATTTAAGTCATTTTTAAATTCAAAGTCAGCTCCCCAAATTTGCATTTAGGTGCAGTTCTTATTCCAGCTTAGCTGGTAAGGGGCAGGTTAAGACTTTCTTAATAAATTTGTTTGGTTCAATTAGGTCCAAACTTCTTAGATTTGGATACAGAATAGGATTCAGAGTAAAACCGTCTGTGAGAAGTATTTTTTCTCTTGCTAACATATTCCAGCTATTCCAGTAAGGCTCACACTTTCCTGAAGTGTGTTTTCAGTCCTATATGTATTGGGTACTTGTGAAGCGCGGCTGGTCACCCTTTGGGGCTCAAGACGCTGCTCAGACCTGGAGTTTTCTGGGGTATTTATACCAGTTCCTTTTTAGGAACAGGATTTGGGGGTTTTATTCAAAACTATTCATTATTTCAAAGATAGAAAATCTTTTTGAATTGTCTTATAAGTATACCATCTTTTAGAAAGGAGATTATATGGTCTATTCTGCCTTTTTGGTCAGTAATGGCATCATTTGTTCACAATAGGTACAATAGATGCATATCTTCATTTTCTGTTTTCATTCAGATTATTTTCATTTTCTGAGATTCTCTTTTTTTGACAAGCATTACCAATTTGTTGCTTTTCTTTCTGGTCTAGCGACAGCTCTAAGAATCTTTTCAAGGTTCTCAGTGTGGACAGTCTCGTGGTACTGGCTCAGTCTTTTCGTTCTGTGGAATCTCATACGATTCAACTTTTGTTGTTTCTTCAAGACATGGTTAGAGGATCTTTTTTATCAAAAGCTCTTTGATTCCTCAGACAAGGGTCATCTTTTTAAGGTTTCCAGATAGATTGTGTCAAAGTCTTTGTCTCTAGCAGACAAGTGACAATTTTATTGGGTTCCGTTTGTCGGAACCTTCAGTCTCTATTATTTCCTTCAGTTGCTATATGCATGGAAGTTTTTGGTATTATGGCTGCAGCATTGGATTCGATTCCCTTTGCTCATTTTCATAAGAAACCTTTCCAGTTTTTTATACTGAATTAATGGTGCAGGGATTCTAGGCTATCACTTTTTATATCTTTGAATCCCAATGTTCAACTATCTTTGATTTGGTGGTTAGATCACCATCATAAAGTTCTACGGGTCTCTTCGGTTCATTCAACCTGGACCATGATCACTACAGATGTGAGTCTTTTAGGTTGGAAGGCTGTCTGGGAATCTCTGTCAGCACAAAGTGTTTGGAAATCTCAGGAGGCGAGATTACCAATCGATATTTTGGAACTCATTTTTCAGAGTTCTTCAGTTTTGGCTTCGTTTTGAAGAACGAGACGTTTATTGTTTTTCAGACAGACAATGTCACAACTGTGGCGTATGTCAATCATCAGGGTGGGACTCTCAGTCATTAGGTTGTGAAAGAAGTATCTTGGATACTTGCTTGGACTAAATCCAGCTCCTGTCTAATTTCTGCGGTCCATTTCCCAGGTATAGACAATTGGGAAACGGATTATCTCTGTCAATCAAGCTTTACATCCGGGAGAATGGTCTTTACCTAGATGTGTTTTTTCAAATTGTTCAGATGTGTGGGCTTCCAGAAACAGATCTGATGGCATCTCATCTCAACAAGGAACTTCCCAGGGGCCTATTCAGGTCCGGGGATCCTCTGGCGGAAGCAGTGTATGCATTGACACTTCCTTGGAGTTATCAATCTGCCTATATTTTTCTGGTTCTTCTTTTTAGAGTGATTTTCAAAATCATCAGGGAGCAATCTTTTGTGTTGCTGGTGGCTCCAGCATGGCCGCTCAGGTTTTGGTATATGGTTCTTGTTCAGATGTCCAATCTTGGTCACTTCCATTAAAGGGACAGTCAAGTATAAATTAAACTTTCATTATTCAGATAGGACTTTTAATTTTAATTGACTTTCCAATTTACTTTTATCATCAAATTTGCTTTTATCTCTTGGTATTCTTAGTTTAAACTAAACATAGGTAGGCTCATATGCTAATTTCTAAGCCTTTGAGGGCTGCCTCTTATCACATGCTTTTTAAATCTCTTTTCAACACAAAGAGACAGAAAGTACACGTGGGCTATATAGATAACACTGTGTTCAGGCACAAAAAGTTATTTAAGATCTAGCACAATACAATGCTAAATTTAAGACAATAGATAATAAATAGTCACAGCCATGTGATCAGGGGGCTGGAAGAAGGTTCCTAGATACAAGATAATCACAAAGGTAAAAAGTACATTAATATAACTGTGTTGGTTATGCAAAACTGGGGAATGAGTAATAAAGGGATTATCTATCTTTTAAAACAATAACAATTCTATGGTTGACTGTCCCTTTAAGGCCAGACCTTATATCTTAACATTTATTTTTTCCATCAGGAACTCAAATTATTAATTTGATGGTATGGAGTTTTAACGCTTAGTACTTAGTCAGTGATTAATACTATGTTGCAGGCTTGTAAATCTGTGTCTAGTAAGATTTATTATCGAGTTTGAAAGATTTACATCTCTTGATGCTCTTTTCATAAATTCTCTTGGCATTCTTTTAGAATTCCTAGGATTTTATAGTTTTCTTCAGGACGGTTTAGATAAGAGTTTTTGTCTGCAAGTTCCTTGCAAGGACAAATCTCTGCTTTTTCTGTGCTGTTTTCATAGAAAAATTTGCTAATCTTTCTGTTATTCATTGTTTTGTTCAGGCTTTGGTTCATATCAAGTCTGTCATTTAAGCCAATTTCTCCTCCTTGGAGTCTTAATTTGGTTCTGAGGGCTTTACAGGCTCTTCCGTTTGAGCATATGCTTTCTTTGGACATTTAAATTACTTTCATGGAAAGTATTGTTCCTTTAGACATCTCTTCAGCTAGAACAGTTTTTGAATTATCTGCTCTTTCTTGTGAGTCTCCTTTTTCTGATTTGTCATCAGGATAAGGTGGTTTTGCTGTCTTCTTTTCAATTTTTACCTAAAGTTGTGAATTTTAACAACATTAGTAGAGGAATTATTGTCCCTTATTGTCCTTTCCTTGTGTCCTAATACTAAGAATTCTTTGGAGAGATTCTTACATTCTTTGGATGTGGTAAAAGTTTTGAAATTATGTTAAAGCTATTCAGATTTCAGAAAGACTTCTAGTCTATTTGTTATCTTTTCTGGTTTTAGGAAAGGTCAGAAGGCTTCTGCCATTTCTTTGGCATCTTGGTTAAAGCTTTTTGATTCAACTTGCTTATTTGGAGTCGGGTTAATCCCCGCCTCAGAGGATTACGGCTCATTCTACTAGGTCAGTTTCTACTTCCTGGACTTTTAAGAATGAAGCTTCTGTTGATCAGATTTGCAAAGCAACGACTTGGTCTTCTTTGCATACTTTTAGTAAATTCTACCATTTTCATGTTTTCTCTTCTTCAGGAGCAGTTTTTTGGTAGAATAGTATTTCAGGCAGCTGTTTCAGTTTGATTCTTCTGCTTATAACTTCAGTTTTTTTCATTATAAAAATTGAAACTTTTGATTTGGGTAGTGGATTTATTTTTCAGCGGAATTGGCTGTCTTTATATTATCCCTCCCTCTCCAGTGACTCTTGCGTAGAAGTTCCACATCTTGGGTATCTGCTATCCCATACGTCACTAGCTCATGGACTCTTGCTAATTACATGAAAGAAAACATAATTTATGTAAGAACTTACCTGATAAATTCATTTCTTTCATATTAGCAAGAGTCCATGAGGCCCACCCTTTTTGTGGTGGTTATGATTTTTTTGTATAAAGCACAATTATTCCAATTCCTTATTTTTTTATGCTTTCGCTCCTTTCTTATCACCCCACTTCTTGGCTATTCGTTAAACTGAATTGTGGGTGTGGTGAGGAGTGTATCTATAGGCATTTTAAGGTTTGGGAAACTTTGCCCCTCCTAGTAGGAATGTATATCCCATATGTCACTAGCTCATGGACTCTTGCTAATATGAAATAAATGAATTTATCAGGTAAGTTCTTACATAAATTATGTTTTTCTGAATGGCTGTGTTAGCCTCAGAAAAGTGAGCGTTGAGGAAATTTAGCTCCACTTCTCACTGTAATACCAACATTGCTTAAGTCAGCGGTAAGCTGGCTAAAACGTGCTCGTGCACGATTTCCCCATAGGAAACAATGGGGCTGAGCTGGCTTGAAAAAAACACCTACAAAAAAGCAGCGTCCAGCTTCTAACGCAGCCCCATTGTTTCCTATGGGGAAACACTTTCTAAGTCTACACCTAACACCCTAACATGAACCCAGAGTCTAAACCTAACCTTACACTTATTAACCTGTAATCTGCCGCCCCCAACATCGTCGCCACCTGCATTATACTATTAACCCCTAATCTTCCGCTCCGGACACCGCCGCCACCTACATTATCCCTATGAACCCCTAATCTGCTGCCCCTAACATCGCCAACACCTACATTATACTTATAAACCCCTAATCTGCCGCCCCCAATGTCGCTGCCACCTACCTACAATTATTAACCCCTAATCTGCCGACTGGACATCACTGCCACTATAATAAATGTATTAACCCCTAAACCGCCGCACTCCCACCTCGCAAACACTATAATAAATTGTATTAACCCCTAATCTGCGGTCCCTAACATCGCCGCCACCTACCTACAATTATTAACCCCTAATCTCCCGCCCCCAACGTCACCATTACTATAATAAAGATATTAACCCCTAAACCTAAGTCTAACCCTAACACCCCTCTAAGTTAAATATAATTTTAATAAATCTAGATAAAATTACTATAATTAAATAAATTAATCCTATTTAAAACTAAATACTTACCTATAAAAATAAACCCTAAGTTAGCTACAATATAATTAATAATTACATTGTAGCTATTTTAGGATTTATATTTATTTTACAGGCAACTTTGTATTTATTTTAACTAGGTACAATAGCTATTAAATAGTTAATAACCATTCGGCTTCTTTTATGTTAATTGGACATCTTTCTATATAAAAAAAATAAAATCTAGCCTGAGCCAACTTATATTGATCATATAATATGGGGTCTATTTATATATGTGCGAGCGCACATGATCCGCCATAGCGAACTGCTGGTGCAATACCACCCCCTGCAGATTTGGCTAGCAGGGGGTGTGAATCAGCCCGATCGTACATGATCGGGCGGATTGTTATACGTTTATATAAGACCGCTGCTTCTTAACTCCTGTTTCCGGCAAGCCTAAAGGCTCACGTGGAAACAACGGGAACAGGGGCCATTCGACCCTTGATAAATATACCCCTATGGCTTCAAACATGGCACCCTAGCATCCATGCATTTCAATAGGAAATTCTGAATAAGTAACCAAGCTTTTACTCTATTAAAACGATCTTGGCTCACTCACATTTGGCTTGTTTTATGCTAATTGGGCATCTCTCTATATAAAAAAAATGAAATCTAGCCTGAGTCAAATGATATATATTATATTATAATATGGCATTAAACTTGGCACCCTAGCATCTTTGCATTTAAATGGCAAATTCTGAATAAGTAACCAAGCTTTTACTCAATTAAAACCATCTTGGCTCACTCACATTTGGCTTGTTTTATGCTAATTGAGCAACCCTCTACATAAAAAAAAAAAATTAAATATAGCCTGAGCCAAATGATATTGATTATATAATATGGCATTAAACTTGGCACCCTAGCATCTTTGCATTTAAATGGCAAATTCTGAATAAGTAACCAAGCTTTTACTCAATTAAAACCATCTTGGCTCACTCACATTTGGCTTGTTTTATGCTAATTGGGCATCCCTCTATATAAAAAAATGAAATCTAGCCTGAGCCAAATGATATATATTATATTATAATATGGCATTAAACTTGGCACCCTAGCATCTTTGCATTTAAATGGCAAAATTTTGAATAAGTAACCAATCTTTTACTCTATTAAAACCATCTTGACTCACTCACATTTGGCTTGTTTATACTAATTGGGCATCCCTCAATATAAAAAATGAAATCTAGCCTGACCCAAATGATATTGTTCATATAATATGGCACCAAACTTGGAACCTAGCATCCATGCATTTCAATGGGAAATTCTGAATCAGTAACCAAGCTTTTACTCTATTAAAACCATCTTGGCTCGGGGGCGCAGCTAACTACCAACATGGCAGGTCGTGAACATCAGGAGCTCCTGATTTTGTTCGATTTATAAGAGCTAAAAAGTGAACTTGGATGACACTAAGAATTCATGTATATATAGTGATAGCTTCACTTATTGGTTCTTAGGAGTGACCCTGGGACCTGCAGTGGGTCTGGAGCTGGACTTCAATATTTTAATAGGCCCACAAGGCTGGTGACTACAGACGCCTTTTTCAAAGAGCTAGTTGTTGGATGCAGGGACACTGATTCCTCTGAAGGCTTAAGTGCTGAACTACATTCCTGAATCTCAATCACCAGGTTTATACTACCCGGATAACACTATAATGGAGACACAACTATATGGAACAATTGAGAGAGCCCTAGTTACGCAGCTTACTCGGATCGAGGAGGAGATAACTGAAATGATATGGTACTGTTTTCATGGGATCTCACAAGCACAGTTGAGTGATTCGCAAAGAGCTCCGCAGCATGCAACAACTCAGGCACCTAATGCTATAAAAGCGGATAGTACCGAAATACAGGCAAATATAACAAAGAGGCATATACCCCCTACTGCAGCCCTCCCTGAATCTGAAGAGCGGCTGTATACAGTTGAAGAAGCGGATGCTGGTATGCTGAGTCCCGCAGTGAGGCGGCTGATCGCTGGGGGAACAGCAGGCAAGGCTAATCAGGAGGAGTGGGTTATTAAATCCACGCAGGGTCTAGATGCTCAAACTCTACTTCTGCTCATAGAGATTGTTGATCTAAGATCTGCACGCTCCTCAATTGGCCCCTGTTTGGTTGCAGAGATCAACAATGCTATAGAGAGTAGGTTTTCTGTGACTCGAATCGGAGTGGGGTGACGATATTACAGAGATATTGAGATGACTATGGGATATTCAGAGTTTGGGTTTGAAATCCTTCCTGCTCACCGTTAGTTATAATTATTAGCTACAAAATAATAGTGTGTCCCAGCTCAGATTGTTTATTGTAGATGTTTGAGATTATTTTGTGTGATGCTCATTTTTATCTTTTATGACCCTCAGAACTGAGAGAAGTTATACGGGACACTATATAGCATTTACTCTGTATGAAGGCCTGACAACCTGATCTAAGAGACTTTGCTAATGGGCCACGTGGAGTGCTTCATACAAAATATATTTATTATGCGAGTAAATACGTTGCTGTTGAACCAGGAAGGTTACAGTATATAATGATTTCTTATGGTTACAGCTGAGACATAAATCTCTTTTTCGTGATGATAGGCTTAACATGTATAACTTTTACTTACTGTTTGTACTGTTGAGTTACAGCTACTTCACTTATCCTGATGGTTGTTACGCCACTAGTTATGTTTATGATGACCTGCTGGAATGTATTTACATAATCGCAGTTGTGGCATTGTGGTATATAACCAGTATTTATTTTTTGATATCCCACAAAGTTTATAGTATGTATATATATATTAATATATACATACTATAAACTATATTAAAAATTCAGAGCTAGTAAGATATGTTACAGCTAAATTAGAACCTGAACATCAAACTTACAGTCTCCATCAGAACTGCTTCTACTAATCTATTAGTTCCAGGGACATAATGTGTGAACCCTGTTAATAACCATAATCATTAGAATAATTAGAATAAGATGTTTAAAACTCAAGAAGTTACAATAATAAAATTACAAGCTAAAGGGGAGACTTGTTTTTCCTCTACCCTGGATGGTCAGATTTATCGTTCTAGGCTTTGAGTTTGCAATTTTTTTATGTTTTATAGACTGCAAGACTATGACTTACATATATACTGAGGGACCTACGTATCATCCTATGTCATGTATGTCTAGGTAAAAATGTCAATGCTACCTTGTCCTGATATCAATCTATATTTGGTGCTTAGTTGTAATATAATCTGATTGTTTTGCTATACAATTTACAAGGTTTTTTTTACTAATTTTAAAGAGATATTGATTTGGTGTTGAGTGGTTCCCCTAGTTTTATAAGATCCTTTAGACACTAGAAAGCTTCTTCACACTGTGACAGATAAACACCAGATTATATATCCCTGTCCATACTTATTTATACATAGTTAGAATTTTGGCTCTGCCCTCCCTTAGGTTCTGTTTATTGAGTAAACAAAGGAACTATATATTTCTGTCGCCATGTGTTCAGAGTTATAAAAACTCTGGCTCTGCCAACCCCCCCCCCCCCCCTCAGGTCTTGTTTACTGAGTAAACAAAGGAACGTAGATTCCCTAGAATTTTTCCCTTTTATTTTTTCCATATCTGTTGCAATATAGCGGCCATAGATATCACCATCCTTTACTACTCTCTATGACATAACTGAATTAGATAGTACTATTCCTACGTTTTCTATATCTCCCATATTTTTTTCTTGTCCACGAGTAACTGCCTATTGGTTTGGGAAATAATATGTCATAGTTAAAAAAGAGGTCAGCATTCAAATACACAGGACCTGTTTATATATTTCCAACCACATGAGTTTATCTTTGAAAATGTCTACCTCCTCTGTATGTTAGATGTGAATTATAGGCTTTGTTTAATACTCATATCATTGTCTAGACGTATACCTATGTCCATAATTGTGCTTGTTTATGTTTAAAGTTGTATGACCTCAATAAAAAATAAAATATTTAAAAAAAAAAAACATCTTGGCTCACTCACATTTGGCTTGTTTTATGTTAATTGGGCATCCCTCTATATAAAAAAATTAAATCTAGCCTGAACCAAATTATATTGATCCTGTAATATGAAATTCTGAATAAGGATCCAAACATTCATGTATTGTGTGTAAGTTGTTGTCTGTATGACTGGTACTGTCGACTTCCGGTTGGGGGAAGGAGAGCGAGCAAGCTGCTGAAGCTCTCTATCTCGGCTCATTGAGCTAATTACCAGCTCCCCACATCATAGGACGCCTTTGCCGGCTATCCCCGGCCTGGATAACGGACCCACGGGTCCCTGATGTGATAGTCACAGCCTGCCAAATAAGGCTTCGCGGCAGAAGCAGCTCTACTGCCTATCGCTGTAAGCAGGCTTTTGAAGTACAAGTACTGACCAAGACCAAGACAGGTTAGGTGACCCCACAGGCAGCTGAGACGCAAAGTCACCAACTGAATATTGAGGGTCTCCGGGACCAGTCTGGGGACGACAGACCATGCTGTGTTGGCCGGCAAGTTGAAGGATGGGTTAAGCCCGCAGCCCTGAAGTACTGCTTCATCTGGGGTGGCTGACGACCGGGACCGACGGGTGGATCAACGGCGGTGATTGTGGTTGGTGCATCGAGCGGAGACGCTGTGGAGGCGGTCCATCCATTTAGGCTCTGAGTTGCCTCAGTGTTGCCTACGGTGGCTCCAGCGGTGACGCTGAATAGATGAGACGGAAGCTGGCCCAAGTGCAGTAAGCATACGGAGGGCTAAACCATTGGAAAAAGCAATAGCAGTGTTTACCCCTGGGTCAAACAGGAGACGATCACACAGCTTCATGCTGGGAGACGGGTAAATCCCACGGCTCTCAGGGAAAGAAGGGACCTGGTTGGGGCAAGTTAAAAGGTACTTTTTATTTTGATATATTCTGTTTGGAACTTTATAACCTTTCAATTGGAAGTGGTGACTGTGCTTAAGGGTCTCAAACGGATTTTTGCCTAATACAAAACGGCCCTATCTATAACCAGGTTGTAAAACTTACATCAGAGCTGAATACAGCGGAACCAAGTACAGACCTGGGATAAGCAGTGGGTCAATAACTGTATACGCTTTAGGGTCTGGTTAAGCTGCCGATCTATGAATGTACATGTTTACACAGGAATAATGTCCATTGAATATTAATATGCATTTATTAAGCAAATAAGAGAACATGGTTTTAAACATAAACATAAGAAGAGGTTTTTCAATCTAATGTAATATTTAGCAAAGCTGATTCTGTTTATACTATACATATTGGTGGTAATCTTGAATTACTTTACAGGTATATAGCAACTAAAGAGAGTTTACAATCTATGCCTTTCAGGGAGTAATGAGGAAAGTAGCACAATTTGCTGTATATGATATATTGCAACATACATAACCTAATTGATTTACTATAGGCTCTTAAATTTGTGAGCTAGTTTTTTCTTCTTTCCTCATGCAAGACCATAATTAGTATTTTATTTGTTTTCTTGTTCTGATATATCTTCACAAAGTTGTTTTGGGGAAGTATGAACTAACTTTGCCTGGCGTCATAGCACGTTCAATAAAGCTGAATATAGCTTCTAAAAAGTTTCACTTTTTTTTTTTAGAACTACACTAATCCCAACCACCCAGACGGTGAAGTGAAGGTACACCTCACTTAGTTGTTGTTACTATATATTTTTTTTTATACACTTTTATTGGTTTGCACAATTTAATTTTTAATCACATATACACGTATATGTGTCTATGTGTATATGCATATGTGTATATGTGTATGCTCAATATATGTACATGTATCTACATTCACATACACAGGGTACAATAAAAAAAAAGAAGGTAAAGGGTCTATAAGAGGACCATAAGATCACTCACATTTTTCACGAACATATGGATAGATTTATTACACAATCCAAAAAATCGCCAGCAATGCCACCTAAACAACGGAAATGAAAACAACAAAAAATTTGGAGTTAGAACATAGTATGGATTCCCAAGTGGTTCAGACAGATAACCATGAGACACAGACACTCATACAACAAATTACTGACTTAATAATGCCACAATTTAACTCAATTAAAAATGATATAACTGGACTCACAGAGGAAGTCAGACAATTTTCTAAAAGGTTAACAGAGGCTGAATTAAGAGTTTCATATCTGGAGGACCAGGTAGAAATACAGAATAAGATGTTTAAAACTCAAGAAGTTACAATAATAAAATTACAAGCTAAAGTGGAGGGACTAGAAGACCGGTCATGTAGGAACAACATAAAAATAGTGGGCCTTTCAGAATCTATTATGCCCCAGGATTTAATTAAATTTGCGGCCCTAGAACTCCCAACTCTATTAGGTCTCCAAAGTTCAGATTCATTGTTTATGGTAGAAAGGGCACATAGGTTAGGGTTGCTTAAAACTGGCTCTGAAGGTACAAATAAGCCTAGACCTATTATGGTAAAATATTTAAATTTCCAAGATAAGGTTACAATAATGAGACAATTTAGACAGAAAAAAATCGCTAATGATAGGTCAGAATAGGATACTATTGTTCCAAGATTATTCAGTAGAAACAAAGACGAAACGCAAGGAAATGGCTCCTTACTGTACAGCTCTAATCCAGAGAGGTGTACAGGCTAGGCTTATATATCCAGCAAAAATATGTTTTAAAGTAAACAATGAAAATTTGACACTGAAAACGGTTAAAGAAGCTCAAGAATACATTAGCACGCTATAGCTTCCGATATTGGAATAGAAGTGTTTCTAGGTCATTGTAATGTATGATAATAGGAGAACCAACATGGGACCACAAAGTGGTTACCAAAAGGGCTCTATTTTCCAAGATTATAAATGGAATAAAACATGATATGACTTGCAGAGAAATGTGTTTTTATTGCTATGTAGTATTTGGTGTTTCTTTTTTTTCTTTTTCATTTTTTTGTGTGAGTTGCTTTGTTGATAGAACCCTAGAAGAATGGATGTTAATATTTTATCATTGAATGTTGGGGGAATAACATCCCCAGCAAAGAGGAGTATAATTTTGAAACTATTAAAAAAAATAAGCCAGATATCGCTTTCCTACAGGAGAGGCACCTGCAAGATATTGAAATGGCTAAACTTAAACGTAATTGGGTAGGCGAGATACTATCAGCCCCTGATAGTTTCAAAATTATTTGCAAAAAAATTTAGCTATAAAATTGTTACACAAATGCAGGATCCAGAGGGGAGGTATATTATAGCCGAAATAGAACATGTTAATGCACATTTAGTAATATGTAACATATATGGCCCAAATGAGTTAGATGCTGAGTTTTGGGAAAAAATCTATATTAAATTATTCCCATATATTAACAAAAATTTGATTATTGCTGGGGATTTTAATATGAAGACTGCCCCAATGTTAGATAGAATTAGAACCGGCCACTCTCAGGTAGGTAGGAAATCTGAAGAAAAATTATTTGCCTCTTTTCGTAGTAAATTGAATTTATTTGATATTTGGCGAATTAAGAACCCAGATATAAGATCTTTCACTTGCGAGTCTAAGACACATAAAGCAATGTCTCGAATAGATCTTTTCTTAATAAACGAAGCAATGTTTTCACTCGATTTAAACCCTATGATCCAGGACATAGTCATTTCAGATCATGCAATAGTAGGACTAGAGATAGATGGTATCAGACGACAGAAGAGTGGTGTTAACAGTTTTTATTTTCCTAAATACTTAATACAGGATATTGACTTTAATAGGTTTTTAATACAAAAATGTAAATTATACTATGAAGAAAACAAAAACTATTACCACAAGATTGAAATATTTTGGGAGGCCGCTAAGGCGGTTCTCCAGGGAGAAATAAAAGCATATATGGTCAAGTGGAAGAAAAAAATCACAGCAAAAGATGTGCTGCTGGCAAACAAATTAAAAAATAAATATAAAGCTTACATTAATATGTCTAATGAGATCAGATGGGCTGACTACATAAAGGCTAAGACAGAAAGAGAGGATTTTTTTAAAATAAAAATGGCCAAACAGGATAAAAAAATGAATGCTTTTTTTGCAAGTCATCATGGGAGGTCAGCTAAAGTATTGTCTAAAATTATTAAGAACAGACAGGATGAGAGAAGATATTTAACATCTATTAAAATAGGAGATATAAGGTACACTACTGCGAGTGAAATAAGACAGATAATGTATGAATATTACAAGAAAATATATACAGTACTGCGGGAGCTTGTGATAACAAGGCAAAGGAACAGTTCTGGGAAAAAGTTACCCTCCCAAAAATTGACTCAGAGGAACTAATAGAGTATCATGAACAGCTGACACCTTTGTATTAAAAAAAATAACGGCTAGATTTAGAGTTTTGTCGGTAACGACCCGAAAAACTAACGCCGGCTTTTTTCTGGCCGCACCATAAAAATAACTCTGGTATTGAGAGTCCACATAAAGGCTGCGTTAGGCTCCAAAAAAGGAGCGTAGAGCATATTTAACGCAGCTTCAACTCTCGATACCAGAGTTGCTTACGCAAGCGGCCAGCCTCAAAAACGTGCTCGTGCACGATTCCCCCATAGAAAACAATGGGGCTGTTTGAGCTGGAAAAAAAACCTAACACCTGCAAAAAAGCCGCGTTCAGCTCCTAACGCAGCCCCATTGTTTGCTATGGGGAAACACTTCCTACGTCTGCACCTAACACTTTAACATGTACCCCGAGTCTAAACACCCCTAACCTTACACTTATTAACCCCTAATCTGCCGCCCCCGCTATCGCTGACCCCTGCATATTATTATTAACCCCTAATCTGCCGCTCCGTAAACCGCCACTACTTACATTATCGCTATGTACCCCTAATCTGCTGCCCTAACATCGCCGACCCCTATATTATATTTATTAACCCCTAATCTGCCCCCCACAACGTCGCCTCCACCTAACTACACTTATTAACCCCTAATCTGCCGACAGGACCGCACCGCTATTATTATAAAGTTATTAACCCCTAATCCGCCTCACTAACCCTATCATAAATAGTATTAACCCCTAATCTGCCCTCCCTAACATCGCCGACACCTAACTTCAATTATTAACCCCTAATCTGCCGACTGGAGCTCACTGCTATTCTAATAAATGTATTAACCCCTAAAGCTAAGTCTAACCCTAACACTAACACCACCCTAACTTAAATATAATTTAAATCTAACGAAATTAATTAACTCTTATTAAATAAATTATTCCTATTTAAAGCTAAATACTTACCTGTAAAATAAATCCTAATATAGCTACACTATAAATTATAATTATATTATAGCTATTTTAGGATTAATATTTATTTTACAGGTAACTTTGTAATTATTTTAACCAGGTACAATAGCTATTAAATAGTTAAGAACTATTTAATAGTTACCTAGTTAAAATAATAACAAAATTACCTGTAAAATAAATCCTAACCTAAGTTACAATTAAACCTAACACTACACTATCATTAAATTAATTAAATAAAATATCTACAATTACCTACAATTAAACCTAACATTACACTATCAATACATTAATTAAATACAATATCTACAAATAACTACAATGAAATAAACTAACTAAAGTACAAAAAATAAAAAAGAACTAAATTACAAAAAATAAAAAAATATTTACAAACATAAGGAAAATCTTACAACAATTTTAAACTAATTACACCTACTCTAAGCCCCCTAATAAAATAACAAAGCCCCCCAAAATAAAAAATGCCCTACCCTATTCTAAATTACTAAAGTTCAAAGCTCTTTTACCTTACCAGCCCTGAACAGGGCCCTTTGCGGGGCATGCCCCAAGAAGTTCAGCTCTTTTGCCTGTAAAAAAAAACATACAATACCCCCCCCCCCAACATTACAACCCACCACCCACATACCCCTAATCTAACCCAAACCCCCCTTAAATAAACCTAACACTAAGCCCCTGAAGATCATCCTACCTTGTCTTCACCATACCAGGTTCACCGATCCGTCCTGGCTCCAAAATCTTCATCCAACCCAAGCGGGGGCTGGCGATCCATCTTCCGACAGCTGAAGAGCTCCAGAAGAGGCTCCAAAGTCTTCATCCTATCCGGGAAGAAGAGTAGATCCGGACCGGCAACCATCATCTTCCAAGCGGCATCTTCTATCTTCATCCGATGAGGACCGGCTCCATCCTGAAGACCTCCACCGCGGACCCATCTTCATCCGGCGACGTCCAACTGAAGAATGACGGTTCCTTTAAGGGACGTCATCCAAGATGGCGTCCCTCGAATTCCGATTGGCTGATAGGATTCTATCAGCCAATCGGAATTAAGGTAGGAATATTCTGATTGGCTGATGGAATCAGCCAATCAGAATCAAGTTCAATCCGATTGGCTGATCCAATCAGCCAATCAGATTGAGCTTGCATTCTATTGGCTGTTCCGATCAGCCAATAGAATGCAAGCTCAATCTGATTGGCTGATTCCATCAGCCAATCAGAATATTCCTACCTTAATTCCGATTGGCTGATAGAATCCTATCAGCCAATCGGAATTCGAGGGACGCCATCTTGGATGACGTCCCTTAAAGGAACCGTCATTCTTCAGTTGGACGTCGCCGGATGAAGATGGGTCCGCGGTGGAGGTCTTCAGGATGGAGCCGGTCCTCATCGGATGAAGATAGAAGATGCCGCTTGGAAGATGATGGTTGCCAGTCCGGATCTACTCTTCTTCCCGGATAGGATGAAGACTTTGGACCCTCTTCTGGACTTCTTCAGTGGATGTCTAGCCCCCGCTTGGGTTGGATGAAGATATCGGAGCCAGGGCGGATCGGTGTGATACCCGGTGAGGTGAAGACAAGGTAGGATGATCTTCAGGGGCTTAGTGTTAGGTTTATTTAAGGGGGGTTTGGGTTAGATTAGGGGTATGTGGGTGGTGGGTTGTAATGTTGGGGGGGGGTATTGTATGTTTTTTTTAACAGGCAAAAGAGCTGAACTTCTTGGGGCATGCCCCGCAAAGGGCCCTTTTCAGGGCTGGTAAGGTAAAAGAGCTTTGAACTTTAGTAATTTAGAATAGGGTAGGGCATTTTTTTATTTTGGGGGTCTTTGTTATTTTTTATTAGGGGGCTTAGAGTAGGTGTAATTAGTTTAAAATTGTTGTAATATTTTTCTTATGTTTGTAAATATTTTTTTATTTTTTGTAACTTAGTTCTTTTTTATTTTTTGTACTTTAGTTAGTTTATTTCATTGTAGTTATTTGTAGGTATTGTATTTAATTTATTTATTGATAGTGTAGTGTAAGGTTTAATTGTAGGTATTTTATTTAATTAATTTATTGATAGTGTAGTGTTAGGTTTAATTGTAACTTAGGTTAGGATTTATTTTACAGGTAAATTTGTAATTATTTTAACTATTTTAGCTATTAAATAGTTCTTAACTATTTAATAGCTATTGTACCTGGTTAAAATAAATACAAAGTTACCTGTAAAATAAATATTAATCCTAAAATAGCTATAATATAATTATAATTTATAGTGTAGCTATATTAGGATTTATTTTACAGGTAAGTATTTACCTTTAAATAGGAATAATTTATTTAATAAGAGTTAATTAATTTCGTTAGATTAAAATTATATTTAACTTAGGGGGGTGTTAGTGTTAGGGTTAGACTTAGCTTTAGGGGTTAATACATTTATTAGAATAGCGGCGAGATTCGGTCGGCAGATTAGGGGTTAATAATTGAAGTTAGGTGTCGGCGATGTTAGGGAGGGCAGGTTAGGGGTTAATAAATATAATATAGGGGTCGGCGATGTTAGGGCAGCAGATTAGGGGTACATAGGGATAATGTAGCTGGCGGCGGCGTGCGGACAGCAGATTAGGGGTTAATAAGTGTAGGTAGCTGGCGGCGACGTTGTGGGGGGCAGATTAGGGGTTAATAAATATAATATAGGGGTCGGCGGTGTTAGGGGCAGCAGATTAGGGGTACATAAGGATAACGTAGGTGGCGGTTGGCAGATTAGGGGTTAAAAAAATGTAATCGAGTTGCGGCGATGTGGGGGGACCTCGGTTTA